>NW_025336321.1:1572443-1642443 GCF_004798865.1 Varanus komodoensis
CACCCAGTCTTTAAAATATCGATTGCCTAGAAAGACACATTGCTGTCTATGGTTGTTATCATGTTTGCTGACATCTGGTAACTTTAAAACCCCCTTTTACATCTATGTATACATGACAGTATTAAAAACACAATATTTTGTTAGTAGCTGGGAGCCAGTAGCTAGTGAAAACAAACTAGTGTAAGAAACTGGAAAATGTACTAAAATATAAGACAGTTCAGAGGATGGGATTGGCTAGCTTTGCCAAGTCTTTGATAAGACTTGATTTTTCTTATGCTGCTCATATTCGTGATTTTTTTTAAAAATGGGCCAAATATAGAAAGCCATCAAGGTGAAAAAGACACTGAGGCTTGTGGTCAGATTTCATGTAACCAATTGGGACTTGATCCTAAATGTTGAAGTCTATCCTTGCCTCATGTTTCTCTGCTTAGAGCAGAAGACAACCTCCTTCCCCTCACAACCTACTTAAACTCAGTCTAGATCACTGTTGCCAGTGCTGTTCACAGGCATCCTCTCCACAGAACCCAGCTGATTTATGGGCAGAGGTGGCACCGTCTGTATCTGAGGGCTGCACGTGGGTTGTGGGTTCAGTATACCCCTATGGCTACAGCAGTGCACCTGTTCAGGATGCATCCAGTATTTGAAATTATGATACATTTTAACAAACAGGATAAACAGCAGCATGTAAGTGGTTTAAGTACCCTTGTCCCTGAGACTAGGGAAACACTGTATTTTGTTATGCAATTGTTGATACTGTTAATGTAGTTAGGTTTGTTTAAAGGGCAAGGCAGACGTAGGGTTGGAGAAGACTGGATTACTGATGAGGATAATGATTGTCATTCCAGGGAAAGGGAGCTCCTACTTTTCATGTGAAATCGGTAACCAAGAATCATCATGTACTTCCTGAACTGTGACCACTGCATTGGAGACCTACAACCTTAGCTGCAAGAGAGATGGTCATATCTCACAGCTAGAAGGAGAATATCAATTTGAGAGATCTTGGTCTAAGCTGCTCCAAGCCATGATCTCTTAACCTCAGTTTCTCATCTATGAAATAGGAATTATAGTAAGGCAGCTCACAGGAGTGTCAGCCCTATAAATATACAACATTAAAATAACTTAGGGTATGATCCTGTGCTTGCATAGATATAAAGATGCTTGGTTGGGGCATAAGAGAAATTGTTGGGATTTATTCCTATCTGAACATGCATAGGATTGCATTTTGAGGGAAGGTTCCTATGGTCCCTATGCAGGGAACTTTATAGGATCATTAGTGGCTGAGCTCTAATATCAGTGGAGGGATCCAGCCACTTCTGAAGCAGCTGCAGCCATTTTCCTTCCTTCTCTGAAATGTTCCTGCTACATCAACATGTAAGCCCATCTCATGAACTTTCCCCCTAGTCCCTTCTTCCACTCACCCCTCCCACCCATCTTGTTGGTGAAGAGGTCTGCGGATCTTGAAAGCTTGGACAATTTTTGGTGATCTTTTGGTTGCTCTAATAAAGGTATTATCCTAACATGGATTTTGTAAATATTCCTATAGTCAACATGTCTACCTTTGCCTTTTTGTGAGACTTGGAGAATACAGTATTTAGCAGTTCTACAGAAGATGTCATATTTCATGGCTACGATGGAGGAAGATTTTATACCACCAGAAGCTGGCCTTTATTCTTTGAAGGTTCATTTGCTCCAACTACTAGGCAATGCTACCAGAATGGACTTAAACTTTCATTAACAAGAACAACATCAAAAATGATCTCCTGGATTCTTAATATAAACACTGCCTAATTTCTCTCAGTCATCCACTGCTAAAAGTAGCTTCTGTGCTTCAAGCAGAATGAACATTTTTTTCTAATAATAGGTGGGCTTTATATCCTGCCCCCACGGAGGATCCAGTACCACCCTCCCCTTATGGTTTTCCCAGTAGGACTGTCATGTAACCATTACAGGATCTTTAGACTTTTCTTCGCATAGTATACCTTGGGACTTGCCTCAGCTTGCAGAAATGTATCTTTACTGTCTAATTACCTTTTTGTTTCCCCTCTGCCTATTCACCTTTTGGAACTTCTTGCCTGATAAAGAGATCCAGGGATCTCAATAGCTTGTGAAATTTGACAAAATTTGACACGCTTGGTTGGCCTACTAAAGCTATTGCTACAGCATGGATTTTGTAAAATTTCTTCTGGTCAAAATAACTACCTTTGTTTGTTCTGTAATCTATCCATTTATCTTTTTTCCCAGGTACAGCTATAAATTTGAAGAGCAGACATCAGTTTTGAAGGATCCACTTTGTCTTCTACAAAAGACACACCCTTAGAACCCAAGAATTCTAAGCCCAGGTACTTGTTCTGAGTACCAGAGCTGAATCAAGCTCACAGTTCTTCCATACAAATATTCACTTCTGGTTTCTTGGTATAATGGGTCATATCATTACTACTGTTATTAAACAGTTGGAGGACAGAAATCCTTGCTGATCTACTGCAAGGCATCTAGAGATTTACTAGCCTAGCCGGCCCGTATCTAAAACTTTTCATGGGAACAGCTGGCCTTCTGAGAGGGGCAGTGCCAGCTTCAGGGTTTTGAAGGCCCTCGGCAAGGCCGCTCAGTGGGCCTCCTCACGCACTGAGTATAACATTTCTGCATTATGTCACCTGCTGCTATGGCGCCTCTTCCTATTTTTCATTATTGCTACCTTTCTCATGCTTGGCAAGTACAGAGTCATGGAGCAAGTAAGCAGTGACATTTTCTGCTCCTCTTCACAATCTCTGTTGTCTGGGACAGAGTCAAAGGCAATGAAAAAAGCAGGTTGCAGTGGGGAAAAGCAGGAGTAACCCCAGGAGCTTTTGTCAATAGACTCTGTGTGAGCCTCATCAGGTGTCCAGTCATGTCCCGAAGAGAGAATGGTGCCGTGACTTTGGCGATTTGATTAGCATGTACAAGCTTGCCTTATACTTTGAGAAATTTGATATGCAGCAGAGGACTTGACAAAAGGCCTTTAATGATCCTTAATAGCCAAGTAATCTCTCTTCTATAATCTTTTTCTGTCTCTGGAAGGTGACACCCATCAGCTAGTGGGGAAAAATCAAGATTCACTGAACAAACTTCTAAGCTCTCAGGCAAGTTTTGCTGTACCAAGTTGAGAGATGAACATTTATGAATTTAAAGCTTGATGGGGAACAGCTTGGGAAGCAGAGATTCATGCTTGGTTTTGGGAATCTGATTTTTGTTTATTTCCACTATGTTCTATTTGTACATTTATTTCCTCTATGTTCTGTTTGTACACAAATAATTATTGTACAATAATTATTTCCACTATGTTCTGTACATACATAATTATTGTACAATAAGTAGTTCCACTATGTTCTGTCCATAAATAATTATTGTACAATAATTATTTCCATTATTTCCACTATGTTCTGTTTGTACATGGTGGGCATGTTGTGAGTGGAGCCAGCTGGTGCCAGAGGTCAGACTTGATGGCCCAGGAGGCCCCTTCTGACTCGCTCTGTTTCTATGTTTCTATTTGTTGATTAAAGAAGTACTATAAAAAGCATAACTTTGCCAGTGTTCTTTGATTCAAACCTAGCCCTAGCCTTGTCATGCTCCCTATGGGCTTCTTGGGGAAGGGGGTAGCACATTCCAAGGTGAATGTGTACCTCTTCTGAAAAGATACAAGAAAGCGCAGCCCCTTACTCTGGTTTTCTCCTCCTTTCCCTGCTTTACTCCCCTTGGTAGAAGATACATATTTAACTTGATGAAACACTGGACACAACATCTGGCCTAATATTGGTACTTTTTGGCACCCGCCACCCCACACTTTTATACCATCTGGCTTGATGAAGAGTTTTGAACTTCAGAGCTTGCACACTCATAAACATATTATGCAGCTGTGGATTTGGGATGGCATATAAAACCTGAAATACTGGAATCATCATCCTGAACCTGCTGTCAAGATTTGAGTTGAAAAAGGGGTTTGGATAGAATGCGTTAGCTGATCTTAGGCAGTGAAGAACGTGGTGTTCCTGCAGATTATGCATTACTTCCTAATAATTTCTCCACCCTTAATGTAAGAATGAAATTCAAGTTGATTTTTCTCTGTGAGTTAGCATGACAGTCCTGTTAGTAGAAGAGTGAAAATAATTAAGAGTAGAGTTGATAACAGAGTAGTCACTGGTTCTATGGCAGGATAAACATGCTTTTCTTTCAGGGAAACATTTAATGATGTTGCAGCGTTATTAATATCAAGATGTGATAGGTGCTTGAAAGATTAGGACCTGTTGTAAAGATAGTGCTTTATAGTCCAGTTTGAAGCTCCTGCTTATTCAAATAACCTTCCTTACTGAGGGCCAAATTTTGATGTGATGTTAATTGCATGTTAACAATGAACAAGGAGGTTTTATATTTAAATTGCTGCTCCTGCCGTGGTGGGAGGCTGGATTGTGACTGCGACATGGGGAGGAGTGACCCCTTTCCACTGTCTCACTATGATCGCAGTGAAAAGCACTTCTCTAAAACTGCTGTTAGGCCTAGGAGTGAAGAACCCATTGGCACCAATTACCATTTATTTGCTTTAAATTACTAGTATGGCTTGTGCGTTTGCTAATCCCTGAGAAAAATAAAACAGGAGTCACTACCCCTTCACCCTAAACCTGATAAAACCCCTTTGCTAGCCATCGATGATATATTTTCTTTGCTGAATCATCTAGATGGCTTGTAAGTAGGAAGGCTAGATCATGGTAAAAGGAAATTCTGGTCTCCCAACTGCCCTGTGAGGCATGCCAGTTGTGCATGCATCTGTCTGCTTGAAAGAATGTGGCTACCGTCACTTCTTTCCTTGATTCTGGGTAAGGAAAACCTTAGAATTATGAAGTAGTTCTCCACCTAAATGAAGGAGCAGTTATCTGAGTCCTGTCCTCACAGGCTCCCTATAACTATGACTCAGAAAATCCTGGTAGAGAACAAAGTGATTAGACAGGTAGCATGAGAACAGGCAAGAGGGAAAGCCTCTGCCTTTGATTTCAGGAGGGCCAGGAATGTTCTTAGTTCATCTAAGCCATCCTTCAAATAAGCCACCATTGATTCATTGCATGCAAAACCAACAGATGGTAATGTTTGCCATGGCTTGTTTCCCCCATTGTTTCTGTCTAGTCCTACCACTGCTATGGCATGGTATTCCAGACAACTTTGCAGCAAAACTCCCTATTTCATCAGTCCCTGCCTCATTTTTTGCCACATCTTCCAGCTAGTTCTGTATCTGTTCCTGACAACACATGAAGGAATCATCCTGCCAGGAACACAACAAGCTACTACAGGCCTCAACAGCCCTAAAGTGAACCATAGGTTCTCACGAAGGCATGTTTATGAAAAATGAGCAAATTGGCAAAAATTCTGCCAGGTGTGCATAAAACAACCCCCCACCCACCCCCACTTGGGTGATCAGCCATAGTGTGTTGTGGGAAACAGGTTTTAGTCAAAAGTCCACACCCCAGCCTCCCAGCACTGCAGGAAACAAGAAGGGAAAGCAGAGTAGATATCTCAGAACAACAGAAAAAGTTTTCTTCCATAGACTATACTCTTTGAGGTAAGAGCCTCATGAAAGGTCACAGAGAAATGGCTGGATTCCCATAATATAACAAGCCAGAGTATGGGTTGACTGTGGGTTATCATTGAACAGAGGTTTGTTGAATCATGGGTTGGTGTGTAAATGCAGCTTCACCAACAAACCATGGTTTATAAACCACAAGCAACCCACAAAGAAAGCCCGTCACTTGTTTTTAGATTCTGAACACAACAACCCATGGTTCAAAGACAATGCATCCTTGATCCATACTCTGGCTTGTCACATTGTGTGAACCAGGTGAGACACTTGCAGCATTTTTTGACAGGAGGGGCAACAGGGAATCCGGTGATGCAATCTGCATGATACACCAGCCTCACTGTTAGTTGTTTGGCCTCCAGTGAGACACAGCATATTCTAGGCACCATTTTGAGTGCACAACCCTTGACTGGGGTGATTGGGGAGGTGGTCTCTGTGGGTTCTTTGAGGGTTGTTTAACTCACAAATAACCAACATTGACTTGGCTCATATAACATGGATTGCATTTGCAAAGTGTGCACAACCTGTGCTGAGGCTCACTGAGCATAAAAAAACCATTGCATGCCAGTGTGTTGTGTGAACCAGACCAGTGCGATTGATTCTCCAAGTGCCAGTGCATTGACATGCCGGCATGCCAGAATGAACTAAAATGAAGGAACATTCCACAATTATTAGAATAATAAAATCATAGAATAGTAGAGTTGGAAGGAACCATGAAGGCCATCGGGTCCAACTTTCTACTCTTGCAGGACACCAAATTACATTAAATTGGCCCGGCAGTGTTGAGGGGTGGGGGTAACTGCCCAGCTCATTTCACCAATCAAATGTGGGGCACTAACCAAGGCACCTTCCTTCCTCTAACCTTTTGCTCTGGGAGATGAGGCTAGGAAAGTCTTACTTACAAAGCAGAAGACTTTAGCATCTCTTTAGACTGGTGCTAAGTGGCCTTTTGAAATTCTCCACCCATTTGTGGGCAGAAAAATTGGGGGGGGGGGGACAGTTTCACCCAATTCCTCCAGGAGGAGGAAAAATTCTCCAACAGTTTCTCATACAAGGTATGGCTCATTACCAGCTGTTGCAACCCAGATTTCTTTTAATGGGTTTTGTGTGTGCATGCTTGTTTTTTCTCTATGCTGCAGGTCGTAACAGCAACAGCTGTGTTGGCAACCTAGCTACTGTTTTGCATCTTCCAAAATTCCCCATACTTAGTGTGCTTCTGGTGCATTGCAGTGGGAAGAGGGAATGTGGCTACCACCAAAATGTCTGGTGAAGAAAATTTGGAGAAAATACTGTTAAGAGGCTTTTTTATTATTTTTGCTGGATAAGAAAAGGCTTTTCTGGGAAATTCTGACCCATAGTCAACTCTGGTAATGTTTCTTCGAGGGGCATCACCAGCAAAGGGGTCTTGCAAGTGTTACATTTCTGAAGGGTGGTTGTGGCCACCTCTTGACTCTAATGTGGATTCTGCTTCCTGTAGCAGGTGTTGCCTTCAGCTGAAGGGAAGAAGTGGAGCTACTGCTGTGCTATAATGTGTCCTCCAGTTTCTGGAAAGTTTGATTCCTCCATGTCTGATTCCTCAGGTTCATGGACCAGATATGCTCTGCTTGCATTCCTAGTGCAATCTTCCAAGTTTCTTCATGGCTCACTCCCTTCCCCCTGCCCCAATGCATGTTCCCAACCACCAGTTGTTGGTGCTTTCCCAGCCTTCACACATTTTATTTTATATTATATTCTAAAAGGTCGACATGCCTTTCCTAAGGCCTAGTTGCTTTCAGCAAGAGCGTTAAGCTAAACAGGGCTGGTATTTTGGCCCTGCTTGTCACTGCAAGGTGGCCCCCAAAGTTGCTCTGAAATGGATTCGTGCCCTCAGGTTGAAAGAGGTCCAGCCCTCTCATTTATAGGATTGCTGAGTAAGTTCTTTCCTCACTGCTTCTAGAGAACTGTTTAGAGATTACTAATATAAATCAAAAATGACCTGAATGAGTGGCAGGCTTTTCTGCTACCTCCTTTGTTCTGTCAGCTTTACTCCAGCTTTATATAGAATGGATTAAATCCTTACTCACCTAATAATACTCTTGGCACTACTAGCTCCTGCTAAACTAGTTTTTCTGGAATCATAGTTGATGTGAGTGGATCTCTCCTCCCACCCATGCAAAAGGCATTTTGAGAAGCAATGAAGCAGTTACCTACAACATGCTCAGTGCCATAGTTTCTTGCAAGATCTGATTCTAATCTGGAAAAATTGCAGGGCCAGGAACAGGCAGAACTGTACGTTTACAAAATCAAGGGCAAAAATGAAACTTGTTTGGCCCATAAAGCTATTACCCCAGTTTTCATTAGGACTAGATCTTGAGTATGGGAGGCACAGTTTAGGTCCCACTGATATCTTTGGGTCTTGGGCTCACATAACCAGGTGCAGGATTCTAGCCATTGCCTGTAAATCTAGTTCACAGCTGTGTACTGTAAATAATATATCCTAGCTCGTCAGGACCGCTGGCCATGGGATTATGAGTTGATTCTCCCTCCTGATTAATTTCTTGTTCCAAGATGCCAAGTGTGCAATTTTTACCTGGAGATCTCAGCTGCAGAGTTGCTTTGCCTTCGTTGCTTCCATTCCTACACTATAAAGAATTAACTGTTGGGGTGCTGTCATCTGCCTTGTACAACATATATTACAGCATGAAGGAAGAATTTTAATAAGACCTCAAAGGGGCTTCCTGCCACGTTTAGCAGAAAGGTTTCCTACAAAAGGAAGCACACAGGAGCTCCCAAGAGACAGCGGGAGAAATCCCTCCCACAGAGAGGGGCTGGTGCCATCCCATTTTATTGTCTATATGTCACTACAGCACTCACATGAGTCTGACAGGCTGTTCTTTCCTGCCACAGCTAGTGCGGCTCAGTGTCATTTTCTTGGTCGAACATCTTTATTTCAGACTTGTTACGAGGCCTTAACTAGTTCGTAGGGTTCCATGCCTTGGCTTTTTGTTGGTTGGAAGGGCTGTGCTTCACCTTTCTCCTTTGGTCTTGAGCAAAGCCACACATTCACTGGTTGAATCATTCCATGGTCCGCAGGGTGGCTATTTATGAATAGCCAAAAAAGAGGAAATGCATAACCAAAATAAAAAGAACAAAAGAGGACAATGCTTTGCATAACATCTACGTATATTTCTATATCAAATATAAACATACCCTTCAAACAGAAAGACAGAACATCTCACAACAGTGTGGAAGACTGACAGGACAAGCGGTGTTTGCTCAATTTGTTCTCCAGCTTCCAGTGACAGGAAGCTTCAGTGCTCAGCCATTCTTTCTGATGGTTCTTTAGAAAGGGCTTGGACTGGACAGACTTTTAAACAGAGGACTGCCCTGTAGAAGAGACAACACATGGCTCCCCTGCTGCCCCCTCTCATCCACCATTTAAAGATACTCCAGCTAATGAATGACCTGCTTAAGAAGGTTAGCCAGTTGGGAGGGTCAGATTTACGGAAGCCTCAGAACTTGAACATTTGTGCCCAGATGCCTGCAGCTTGATATGGTTTTCAGAGCAGCTTGGGGAGAACTGTTCCCTGCACCTGTTCCTCTTGCCCCGTTTGATTTATTGCCCCTACCTTTCTCTGCCCAACACCCCTGTGCAGGATACACCACATTTCTATAGCAGTTCATGTTGTACAGACATTTAACTCTGTCTTAAATAGCAAACCTATGACACTGAGTTCATATTCAGCCCCTCAGTAGTTATACCATACCAGCTTTCAGAGTCCCCGTGTGGCAAACAAATAATCAGAGGAACTTGGTCAGGTTTTCAGGTTGTAAATCTTTTTTACTGGGCTTCTGACCACCATTGTAACCCACTTGTTCCTCTGCCTCTTGCTTTAGTCCAGACAAAGATGATAGTGAGGACTGAGAAGAAAGCGCAGGAGAGAACTGTGTCAAAAAACTCTCTTGAAAACCTTTAAGCAATCTTTAAAAGCACGTGTTTTTCAGGTTGCTTTCTCAGTTTGGTGCCATCACTTACATGGAGATGGGGGAACAACTGCAGCACAGTCCTCGGGTTTTGGAGGACTCTTGGGCAAAGGCATCCTGAACAGTGACTGAGTTCACACAACAAGCCACAGCTAGCTGGATGTTCTTGGGAGCACAACATCATAATACCCAGAGGTAAATTAAGCTATGGGGAGATGACTGGATGGGCAATCAAGTCCAGCAAGCTTATCTTGTCAGTGCCACATCACCAGCTGCTATTAACAGGTTCTGATTCGCCTTCTCACCACTTGCTTGCTTGACAAACTGAAAGTCGGCGAGCATTTAGGCTGCGGTATCTGCTGCTGCTCCTCACCCCCATTGTCTGGGCCACAGCAAGCAGCTGGGGAGGCAGCAAGTTACATTGGTGAACAGAACAGGGCTTCTTCTCAGTAGTTTGTGCTGGGGTTTGGGCCCTCGACATTTGGCTGACCATGCCTGCTCTGCATGTCTATTCAGAAATAAATCCCACTGAGTCCAGTGGGGCTTACTCAAACAGGGCTGACTCCTTTAAAGGAAATGTTTCTTTCAGAGTTTAAGCGGATGGTTTTATTAATGAGGATTTCATAAGACCTTCCTCTCACATTTTTATGTTGCTGTCTTATAACTGTTTGAACATGGTGTTTAAAATCTTTTTGTGCAAAAGCCACCTTGGGAGAGCAATGCCCTAAAAGGCTGCCTAAAATGAACTAGAGAGTTATAGTTTTTCTCTTTCTTGAAATGTAATGCTGTGATAAACAGCAGCTGCAGAATTCCACATTGTGGCAACTATGGAAAGGACATCACCTGTGTTCTGTACACTGCATCAGGTCACTGTTAAGAAGAGCCTAGTTGTGCCCCAGTTTTCAAGTAAAAGTGGGGTCAGCAGTGGGATGGTGCTATGCACTCAAACCACAAGCCAGAACCCCACACAAATGTGCAAATATAATTTATATGTATGAGAGAGAGAGAGAGAGAGAGAGAGAGAGAGAGAGAGAGAGAGAGAGAGGGTCTTTATTATTATTGAGACAGCCCTATTTTTAAAGAGGGAAATATGGACAGGCCAGAAGAGAGCATTTGATTTCAGGGAAAAAACCTTTCAGGCAGAAAGTTTCAGTGGGAGAAGGTGAACCACATGAAGGCAAAATGCTACCAAATCCAGTGGGATCAGGTGCAACCAAGCATCATGTCTCCTATCGCTTTTTTCCAGCAAGTGTCCAGGGTAGCAGCATGGAGGAGGACTTGGCCTCCAGGAGTTTTGGTGCTCCAGATGAACAATTTGGGGTTCCATCCCTAGGTGGCTGCCCCTAGCACCTTGCTAAAAAGTTACACTGTGCACTAGTCCTGCTCAGGGACCCGTTTGGAGGAAGATATGTTACTCCCATAAGGCTGGTTTTCTATTCCCCACTTCTACTTGGTGCAACAGACACAAAGCAAACTGTGGGCCTGCCTCACCAGTTTGCACATATGTTTGGATTTCTTCCGCGGCAACCGCCCCCCCCCCACCACTGTAGATTTTTCTTTTCTAAATTGCTTTTATACCTTCTTCAGAACTTGGGGACCCCCCAGGCCTGCTGATCCACCCCCACCCCCAGCCCACATCTCTCCTTCTCATGCACAGATGGTGCTGTATTTGGTTTCATAATGACTGACACTTGGAGAGCTGAATCTACTGTTAGTATGACAAGAAGAAAGGAAGAATAAACTGGACTTTTATAATCCTACTGGGAAATGCAGGTACTTTTATTTGATCCTAGATATACTAAAGGTATAATGAAAAAATATCACCGCTTTTAAACCTGTGTACATCCTGCCTTATTATGGACTATCCAATGATGCTTATTTATACATGTACCTATTGCAGGATCAGGTTAATATACTTTTGCTGAATGCATTAGCCTCCAAGCTTAGTCAATTTTAAATTATGCTCATACATTCAAAGAAACAGAAAGTTCAACTGATAAATCAAATGTTTTTTCCGCTGTAAATGTTAAAAAATAGGATCTAGCTTGACTGTGCTTGCATTCAAATAATAAATCCCTGACTGCTCTATAAAGAATGTTGAGGTTTTGTTTTTCAAAACAGAACCTGAGACGCAGCTGTACAGGAGCTGGCCTGCTCTGAATTGTTGTCATTATAGATGGGGCAGCTTATTGCAAACTTGTTCCATGGAGATCTATTTTGAATCAACTCATAAATGTTTAATAGTACATGTGTAGGGCTGAGAGATGCTAACCCTGACAGTCACACTCTAATATTCTCTCTTTAGCAACAGAAAGAAAAAAGAGGGTGGGAATAATCAATATTCAACATCCTGGGCACCTCTTAGACAGATACAGTATGCATACTTGGAAGAAGGGCCATGGAGGAAGGTTGGGCTGTTGGGGACGGGGAGGGGAGATCTTTACAAAATCTGTCAGGCTGGCATTAATCTTGCATGATGAATAATGTGGTAACTTATGAATTTTTTAACATCTTCAAAATGATGAGATTGTGGGATGTTGTAGGCAAAAGTAAATTTGATCTAACAGGAGAATACTATGATCAAACAAATATTGAACACACGGGCAACGATGTTTAAATAGTTGTTTGGATTATATTGCCAGCAATAATATATAGCAAGATAGTGGGGCAGTTCACTGCAATTTGTCCCTGGGAAGAGAATTGGGTCACTCATGCAATTAGTTTACGAACTCAGTTATGAGAAAAACTTAAGCAGCGATGTTAGATGACTAAAAGGAAGGAAGGGATAAACTTTGCTTGAGTGAAGTTTGCAACAGATTGTCAGAATTGTATCCAAAATCTCCCTATTCTGTGACTTGCTAAGTCTTCGCAATTCACTGAGGACTGAGGATAATTCTCTAATAGATCTATATATTTGTAGCATTTGGGAGTCTAATAGCTAGACTTAGAGGACATCAGTCCTTCTGTGTATCACAGAAAAAATACTTTAGTGGGATTTCTTTGTAATTATGTATAGCATGGGAAACAGAATGAAAATAGAGGTTTCATCCATGTCACATTTCTGAAGATATTTCATTATGAAATATTATAAATGAAAGACATTTTGTAACATGTGCTAAGTATCAGCCCTAGCAGTTGGCTAAAAGTACTGCTCAGGTTACAGCTCGGTAAGCCAGCCAATCATTTTCCTTACACTTATTTTCATATGCGCAAATGTATGTGCAGGTGTGTAAAAGAACAAATCTATGGAGCCAATGCAACTCTAAGAATGGACCCATATGTATATACTGACGGCTTCAGCTTCAAGGATATAGTCACAAGCTTGCATACTCTGAACAGGTGCTATCACACAGATGTTGTTCTAGCAATGCTGTTAATATCCCTCTAGAGTGTTTTATAACTAGATGCCAGAGGTAGGATTCTAACTCAGGAAGGAGGCCCCTGCAGATGATACGAGGGTACCACTTTTTACCACAATCCAGACTTGTAGTGCAATGTGTGAGCACAAAACCACACAGCACAAATATGTGTGGGGCCAAGGACTCAGGAAGATGAGCTCATTCACAGATTATATGAATCTGTGAATCGCAAGAGACATGCACATACATATGCACCACATTCTCAAAGGATTAAGCATTTATAACAACTTGTGAAAATAGGTGGTGTGCACTAGCAAAATTCAATTTTCTAAACATTTCTTTTGATTTGATGAAGTTAAAGATAGGTTGGACCTACATTTTCCTAAAGGGGCGGGTAACCTGTAGCCTTTAGGACCACATGTGGCCTTTGGCTTAACTTCATGTGGCCTTGAGCCTAATTTCAAAACCTGCTCCATGAAAGCAGTGCAGGCACTGGGCAAGAGTGCTCTATCCTATCCCTGGCACCTTGGTTGTGGGAAAGGGGAGAGGGCGAAGGGGATGGCAGAAAGAGAAAGGGGTGACTCTCAGCTCTGGCCCTGCCTGCTACTGGCTTTGGCCTTGCTCAGCGCTGACATGCAGCCCCCAGTGTTACCCACACAAGCTAAGTTGGCTGCCTAATTAACGGGTTGCTTCTGATTTTAGCCCTACTGCAATAGTGATCAGTGGCAGGAATATTCCAGTGGTTGGTGGAAGACTCCTTTTCATTGACAAAAGCTACACAGACAATTCTGGATGCTGGTAGACATTGGCTGGTATGCCATTAAAGGTTCCTGTTGTCAGTTGTACTCCATCAATGGTAGTTATACTCCTGTACTTTTGGATAATTATTACCACACATGGAAACTACTTTTGTGTGTTAACAGTCACAACGACAAAAAAACATCCTGACATGCTCTTCTCTTATAACCTTTGTGCTGGTTGTGCATATGGACCTCCAAAGTGTGTGTACTCCATTGTCTGGGGAAGTTAATAGAAGTCTTTCAATTTACTACAGGCTCCATCTGAGGTCACGAAAAGTTTGTCACTGACTTAGTGAGGCCAAGAGCAGACCTTATACTGGAAATTGCCAAGAAACACTAGAACAAATTGTTTCATTTATAAAATGTCAGGAAGAAATTACTAACCTCTTACACTTATTAAAAATACTGATATATTTTCCAGTAAAGGGGGTGGAAGACAATTAATTGTACATATCATTTTCATTACAAGTAAAATAGAACTGAAAGCAGAAAATTTGGCTTTACAAAATAACAGCAGGGAGGAATCAATGCATCTTTTCTTATTCTTGTTGCATGGAAGAATAAAATGTGTTTGTTTCCCTACATCTGAGGAGAATTAACATGTATCTAATTGTTAATATTTGATCCTTCTTTAATTATGTATGATTTCAAGGAATGAATCTGTCAAGTAAATAATGAAATGCGTACATGCAGCATATGTAATTAGGTTAGGTGCATAAATCCAAAGTGTTCACTTAATAGTTGTCAGTGCAAAATTTATTAATAATGAGAAATACTAAGTGAAGAAATTCCCTAACCATCTACTCATTAGTAAGGGCTTTGGTACAGTAGTTGTAAAAAAAGAAAAGAAAAAAAAGAAACTTCTTACTCATTTCTGCAGCATTTAAGGTTATTGGGACACTATTGTGCAATTTCATTTTCTCTCTATTATACACAGGGAAGGAGTGTTCTCTGAGGAATTGGCTGTCTGTGGAACTTTCTAAATAGATGTCAGCTGATAAGACTGGAATTGTAGACACAAGCACAGCCTTTGTGCAACCATCCAGCAATTTTAAGAAATAGGCCAGATGCAGTCCTAGTTTTATAATCTAGCAAACACAGACACTTCAGAAAAGAAATGCTGGTATATTTTGTTGCTAGAGGGAGAGAATGAGGGTTTAAACTGATGCAGCACCTATTGAGAAGTAAGTCTTCTGTGTGTGTACCAAAATGGAGTTGGACATACTCGCAGGATCTGCCCTCAGCATCCACATATTCAGTGGAAGGTTAGCAAGGGACACCTGTATTTGTGCACCTGTGCGCCCTTCTTGTCAATACATCTGATGAACACATGGATGTTAGGTATGGCGGGGGGGGGGGGTCCTGTGCCCTTTTTTTTAGAGAGAATAGTCCTCTGGTGTGAAGGGTGCCAGTGCACCATTCCATAGTTGAAGGGCTTTCCTATCCAATTCTTGTTTAAAGATAAAGAACCATGAGAGCTTCTGCCAATCAAAAGCTTGCATTGGACAGCAGACAGAAAAGGAAGACACGTGGGGTCACCTGTTCAGAGTCTGCTGCACACTGTTGAGCTGCAGGTTTCTTTTGACTGAGCTCACCACTGACCAGTATGCTTAACAACATGCCAGCACCAAGGTCAGCCCAACTCACCTGTCCTAAGGCTGCCCACGAGCCCACCAAGATCAAAGGACGGTGATGCAGGAATGAACAAGCCCACTGGCCAGGTTCCATAGCAGAAAGGCATACACAGAGCGTGTGGGACTTCATGGGTGAGGCCATGGGGCAGCTTTTCCCACGGATGAATTGCTCACAGAAGAACCAAGTCAGGCCCCTGTTGATTTCCCAAGTCACCCGATCCAGTTGGGCTGACAAAACTCGGCACCCTCCCTGGGCATTGCATGGGTAAAGCCGTAGCACATCAAGAATCAGGCCAAGAAGTCCCTTCCCAATCACCTACCCACTGTCTGTGATCCCCTCCAGTGACCCATTGACTTCCTCACTGGAACATCTTCCACTGACTATTGTCCTCTCCTTTGAATAATAAATCTCCATTCTCAGGGGAAGGGGCTGACCTGACCTACATTTCCAGTGCAGTCCACTAGTTCAGCCAAAGCCCCCTCATTTCTCAAACGAGGCCCTCTAATCTGAGCAGCAGGGCCAAACCAGCGGGCACTATTCAAGGAGACAGGCATGTGAGAGGGGCAGTCTTCAAGCACGAAGTGACAAGGAGTCAGCACCCAAGCAAACTAAGCACCCATGTGAGCTTAGCAACAGGGCAAGGAGGCCAAGACATTCCACCATTCCCTCCCTCCCTCCCTCCCTCCTGACAGTATGTAACTATAAATAAACATGCATATAAGGAAATGACTGTAAAGAAATTCCCTGTGAAGCTTCTGACTGTGGCATGGTTCTACAGTCTGAGATGTTTTTCCTGTCCCTACTGACCTGCTTGGCTTGCTTCTTCCCAGCACCACCAACTCCCTGGTGATAGTCTCCATCCTCCTCCAGACTGCCAACTGTGGCAGGTTCAGACTGCCGACAGTACCAGAAACTGAAGGCGCTGTGCATGGTTTGTTAATAGCTCCTGCTGTTGCTTTGGTCAAAGGCTACAGGTGTTTTGAGGAATCTCTGACACATCCAGGTGCTTAGGTCTGGATGCCTGAAGTCTGGAGGGCCTGAACGCCATCGTCTCTGTCTAGTTAGCCTAGTGCCAGCACTAGCAAAAGAAGCCCTGTGACGGCCAGCCCCACAGCATGCCCATTAAAAAGCAACTCCTTTTTTAATGGTTTGAGGGAAAATAATCTGAACCAACCAGGCATTGTCTTTGGGGCACACAGCCATCAGGGCATAGGAATGGACAAAATAATGACTTTTTGCTGCTTCTGTGGTACCCTAAGGGTGGCATCTGATGGGTTCAGATCACTGCTGCTCAAAATGTCACTGGAACAAAATCTACATTTAAAATGGCTGGCTAGGCTCGGATGAGGAGAGGGAGCTGCTGCCTTTTATCTTTACAAAATGGTGCAGGGAGGGAAATTGCAGAAGGGCAAGGTGGTGGCAGTGGCAATCGTGGATGGGGAAGTGATCTGGCTGGATGGCTGGCTGGCTCGCAGGCACTGGGGACAGCAAACAGGCTCCCCTGGAAAAGCCACTTGGCTGGTCTGGGGCCCTCTCACCTCTAGGTGTGTCCTTCCCAGGAATAAATGCAATGGCATCGAGCAGCGGCAAGGAAGTGGAAATCCCGTGCAAATGCCTTGTTTGCCCAGTTGGTACTAACGGTACATGGGCAATGTAGCATCCATGAAAGGGGCCTTCAGCGGAATCCTGCCACTCGGGCTGCATGAAAACGCACATGGAGGAGCCATGCTGAATCGAGCCAAAGGCTTATCTCCAACATGCCACTCACACACCTGCCTATGGGAAGCCCACAAATAGGATATGATGCCCAAAATATGCCTTTGCAAGGTCACTACGGGTACTTACTGCATTCTGTGTGTGATTGGTACTTATCCATGCCACGAGTTCTGATCCTTTGCTTTTGACTTTTTTAAAGCAAGACAGACTAAAACTGGGTGTCTGATATTTCTTTACAGTTCTTTCCTCTGATTAACTGAAGAGTAATAGCATGCAATTTTGAGCCTCCCATAAATATAATATTGATGCTTCTGTCTAATTTAATCAGCATTGTGTGAGAGTGGGTGGGCGGGGGTGTTGGGCTGCCCTTTCCGCCGTGATCAGTTATGCTGCAGTTCAAGGTGATAAATCCTATCTACAGAATGATATTCTGTTGACATTTCTATAATATTAATCAGATCACCTTGTCAGGTTTGTAGGAAATTTGCTTAACACCCATTTGATTTTTTTTTTAATAGCTAGATTGGCAACTCCTGCTGCTTCTTTCCACCTTTCTTTCATGTTTGACTGACAGGGAGGTCAAGCCAGAGACACCGCACCACACACACAGAGAGAGAGAGAGAGAGAGAGAGAGAGAGAGAGAGAGAGAGAGAGAGAGAGAGAGGAACAGGGTCACTAGACTCCATAAAGCAAGGCTGGTGGGAGGGGAGGGTTCCGCCTTGAAGAGAGATCTGATTAAAGCGGACAAAAGCTTGTCTGCCTCTGGGCTCTGTCTCGGGGCCTCCTCCTCCTCCTCCTCCTCCTCTGCTGCAGTCTGCATGCAGAATGCAGGAGAGTGTGACGCAAAAGCTATTTGCATTACCCTGCAGTCATTTTTATATGTGGAGGTAATGAAGTTGTCAGCCGAGCTCCGAGTGTGGCCTGGCCTGATATTCAAACAGACGCGGCGGCTCTGCTCCCTCCCCGCACCTCGTCCTCCTCCTTCCCTGCCCCACAGCTTGCCAGGCAAGGGCCGGGGGAGCCGCCTCGCCTCGCCCGGCCCCCCCCCCCCGCAGGCGGGCGCCCCCGCACGTTCTCCCTGCGCTGGGGGAAAAGGCACGTCACCGCTGCCTCTGGGCTCGTGATTGCGAATCTCTGGGTGGCCGGGCTGGCGCAGACAGCCTGGTTGCATACACCAGATGTCACGGGCTGACTGCTAATGACCGAAGCGAGATCAGCTGCTCGCACCGTGGTCTGTCTTGGAGCAAAGCGATGGATGCTCTCGGTTAAGGTGGTGTTTGTTAAGGTGGAGTCTTCCGCGGCTATTTCTGTCGCGCTCTCCGGGCCTGGGTCCTTTTGCTCTCCCAGGGCACAGCATGAGATCCAGGCTGGCTTACAATGACTAGCACAACAAGGAGGCAGCATGCTCCGAACTTAGGTGGGCTTTCTGGAATACCGTCCTTCAGTCTAGTCTTTGGCAGCCACCGTGCTGGGGACTTTAGAATTTATTAAAACAAACAACAAACACACTCTTAGAAGTTCGGCCACAGTCTGTCTGCAGAACGAGGCTGTAACTGATTTGCATATTTAGAGTGATGATGCTTATATTTATATTCAGGGGTTTTCCCTTTGCAAGGAACCCAAGGCAGCTTGTAAGGTTCTTCTCTCTATTTCATCCTTCTACAACGCTGTGAGGTAGACTAGGGTGATAGTCAGTGACTGGCCCAAAGTAACCCAGTGGGCTTTATGCCCAGGTGAGGACTAGCACCCAGATCTCCCAAGTCCCAGTCCCAACAGACCAGCTTCATGCATTCTCTGTATGTTTTCTCACAGAGGAAAATACAAAACCAAGAATGATTAGATTTCTGTACTTTAAAATAGCTTTTGCCATCTAACCCACCTGGTCATCAAAGATGTCTGCATTTGGTGCATTGTGCTTGTAATATGTAACACAGAGAGAATTTAGGGCCATTAAATAATTGATTTATCTAGTATTTACCTGCAACATTTTTCTCATTCTCAATTTTAACTCACTGATTCCTGAATTCTTTGCAGCAAAGCCTATCTTTGGTGCACTTATGAACATGATCAATGACTCTTAGTCCTCAAGTCTCAGGACAGTAACAATTTTGTAAGAGACACTTTAAAAGCACCAGGTCAAGCATTTTAAATATTTAAAGGAGGTTCACAGTACTGATGTGTTTATTGTTGAACTGACAATGGCCTGGTCAAAAGGATCCTCACTCACCTCTATCCTCTCCAGTTAGAAAGGTGGTTTGGATTCGTTCTCTCGATTATATTATTTTTACAGGGGTGTAAGCATAACCAATGATGCATAGCATCTTGTTGAAAGTGCATATGTGATCAGGAACATGGCTAGCCGTAGTTATGTTTCCTGTGATGGATAGAAGGATGGTAAACCAGTGGCAGTAAAAGAATGGCGGCATGGACATGACTATCAAACACATGTGATGCTATACTGCTGGAGGAATTTGATGACATTTATGTGGTCAAATGATGCCATTGAATGCCTTAGGGCAGGGTAGGAGATCTCTTTCATCCCAAGAGCTTAATTTAATTTAATTTCAGGGAAGCTCTGGAAGACCGCAATCCAGTGGGGAGTGGAACCAAAGGCAAAAGGGATGGAGCCAAATGCAAAAGGACTGGGCTGAAATGCAAAGAGAAATACTAGCCTATTGTGGTGTAAAGCCTATTGCCAGTAACCAAGCCTTAGGAAAGGCATTTCAGTCTTTTAGAATGGGGAAAAACTAAACCTGGAAAATACCAAATGATCAGCCATTGGGGAAAAGCCAGCAGGGCTAGAGGAAGGGGCTTGGCCATCTGGGGAATTCCAGAGTGGCCAGATTCTGGTCTTCAAGGCTGAGGTTTCCCATCTCTAACTTAGGGCACGTTTTTACAATGTTAACCCTTCTGCTATAATGGCCTGTATCCATTGGGTTTATCCAATATTACTCTGATTGAAATCCCATTCATTTAATTATATCTGCTCCAAGTGGGACAAACATTGAATACAGCTCAGTACAAACCTTTAGTATGCATGTACCTTAGCCAATGAAAAAAAAGAAAAAAAGTACTGGTGATAATATCCCCTTGATTCTGTAGCATTTGGTTGTGTATGCTGTCTTCTGTCCATGGGCTAGTGGTGAAGGCAGATTTCCATATTATGAGTTGGAGCCAGACTTAATTATGAATATGATCCATTGCCATCAATGAGGCTTAAGTTAGTCAAGATTTCAGTGGAATTACTCCAGGCACAACAAAATCTGGATCCAAGTGATGTTTATATAATATAGAGGAGCTTTCATATATTGATATGCCTCTTAAAATGTAATATGGGAAGAATTCATCATTGGTTTGGTGCCATGGAAGATAAGGAGTCAAATCAATGGTCCTGGTTTCTTATGGCATATTTTAGGATAGTTTTTGTCCATTTAGATTCACCTACAGAAATACTTCTGGGTTCTGCAAACCTGCCTAAGCTCTCCAATGTTGTGTGTGGTATGTTACTTTTAAATTAACAAACCCAACACTTTGGAATATTGAATACTGTATTATATATGCACTAATATTACTATTACATGAGAGCTTTTTATTAAATGAGAATGGCTTGGTACTGCAAAGTTAAAGTTCCCCGAGTATACATAGGCATGATGTTCCATAAATGACCCACAGAAGGAGGTGTCCCTAAGCGTACATTGAGAGGCTATGCCATTTTACAGCATAGCACTGCCAACGAACCATGGATTAAAGGTTCCCAAAGTACACATTGACATGATGCACTGGAGCTTTGCCTGCTGTGTAAATGATCCAGGGGCAATGAAAGTGTCGTGTGACCATTCACTGAGACAGGGGCGCTTACAATTCAAGTGGAAGAATTGGGATTGTTCTGCATGTGTGAGCCACATTTATATTCACACATGCACACATAAAGACACAGTATGACACTGAGTACCAGCGAATCTGTTGATGAGCAACAGGGGATAAGTCTGCACACACAGACACATGATTCTATACAAATCACTCATCTATCTGAGTAGGCAGAGTTACATATATGTGCGTGCGTTGTATGCCTCAAGAGCCACCAAGTAAGGATGCACTTTGTCAATTTGATAAAGTAAACTACAAAAGCTTGTGTCACAATAGTCGTTAATATGTCTGGAATTTTGAACTCAAGACATCTTTATAAATGTTCTTAAGATCTTCTAGAAAGGCAGCTGAGACCTATGCATGTCACATGTGAGCATTGATGTGATGGGTGATGTCTTACCCATCCTCCACATATTGACCTGGTTTGCATGAAACAGTGGGAAAGTGAGGGCTAATTAACCTACCATTTGCCATAGTGAGTGTCCAGCTCATTCCATGGCCACTTTGAATATTAACCCTTTCTTAGGCCAGTTGGAGCTTGCCGTGTGATATTCGGACTCAAACATTAGAGGTTATTTATGGGATAAGCAGAACAGGCATAGAAGAACTCATCACAGGAAGGTAATTTTTGCCATGCATCTTTGCCAGCATCTAGTTGTTATTCTCATATAGAGTGGCCACTTATCAATCACAAATGAAGATGATGAAGAAGAAAAAGCAATACACCAGACCACAAAAAGAGGACAAGAGAATGATTTGCATCACATTTGCTAATACTAGCTTATATGTATAGGTGCACATGAAGAGATAATTAGTTTAATTTAAATAGAAATGCCAGTGCATCTCACCATCATGCAGAAGACTGTGACTGCTTGTCTGCCCGGCTGTCTGGGTGCTCCTTACTCTTCATGGGCAATGGTTCTTGGGGTTTATTTCTTTTAAACCAATGTGAGAGCCAGCGTGGTGTAGTGGTTAAGAGCATGGGACTGGGACTCAGACAATCTGGGTTCTAGTCCCCGCTCAGCCATGGAGCCAACTGGGTGACTTTGGGCCAGTCACAGACTCTCAGCCCAACCTGCCTCACAGCGTTGTTGTTGTGGGGATGAGATGTAAGCTGCCTTGAGCCCTTTGTAGGAAAAAGGCAGGATATAAATTGAATAAACAAACAAACCAGAACTGGGTGGGACTTGCCTTCAAACAGAAGATGATCCTCAGGTAGAGCTTAGAGGACTCTCCTCTCTAAAAGAGGATTCCTGTCCACCCTATCTACCCTTTCAGCATGTTACCAAATTTAGCTGTCCCTTGCAATATGCCTTCACAACAGCAATTTCAGGTGTGCAGACTGCATACCGAAGCCCATCCCGTGCAATGCTTATTCCAGTGAAAAAACAACAGCCATATATATTACTGCATATTCCTCAATCTACAAAAGAAGCGACTGGGTGGAGGGATAAGAGCAAAAGAAGTGAGGGTCAGGATTTATGATGCTTTAATAGGACTCTGCACAGGGAAGCCTACATAGTCTCTACCTGCATTACTCTTTGATCTAACTAGTGTTATCAGCTCTGTCACTTTCATAACCCATGGCATTTGGGCCCATAATTTTTAGGGCGAGCTGCTGTTTAATCAAAGTGAAACCTTTGGCTGAAAAGGCCTGTCTCCAGTCAGTTCTCACCCAGCCTGTCCTCCCACCCAAAAGTGTTCCTGAGTTGCTGCTGAAACAGTGCTACGAATCATTTCTGCATATTTGCACTAAAACTGTCTGACCCCCTTTTTTAAACCATCTGTTCGGGGGAATCAATTTTGCAGGAAACAGCTGCAGGCAGTAGGTTCATTTTTTTTTTCATAATGAAGGTCAGGGAAGCCACTGTACAAACTCCCTCAGTAAAAGTGCCCAAACTGACATGGCTTCCGGTCTTTCCCCCACCACCCATTTTCCCAAGTAGTTTGGAGATTTTGACATAAGCAATGCTGGAAGGAAATCTTGCTGAATAAATACTGCAAATACTGTTTTTATATGATGTTTTGCTATGCTATTTATATTTTATGGTTTTAAGTTTTGTTTGATGAACCACCCAGGGAGCTTCAGCTTTTGTATAGAAATGTAATCCATCAATACATATTTAAATACACACGCTAGGATAAAGTTCTCTTTGTTGGCACCTCTTGAGCAAAATTGCTTTAAAAATCCAGCCGTTTTCAAAGCAACTTGAGGACTGATAGAAAGCTGCTAATTTAAAATGCTTTCGAGTTGGATCAGATTTACACTGGAACAGCTGCACTAGTAGAAATGGATCCTCATCCTTCCTTCAAACACCAGTGCTCTAGTTCCCCTGCAGATGTTGCATGGACACTTAGGACACCCTGCTGAATGTGTTGAGCTCTGGAGTAGGTGAAGGAGGATCCCCACAAAATCTGGTGGAAGGACCTTCACCAAACAGAGCCTTTCTTTATGTGGAATGCAGGTGCTGGTTCCAACCATTTTAAGTGCACATTGGCATCTCCAAAACAGATTTAGGGGGTCACAAATCTTTGCATGACAATTTGACTTTTAGCAAGAGGGTGCAATGGCACTCATGCCCTTCTTATGAGCTCCCAACAGTGCTGGAGGTGAGAAGGACAGTTGCTTTGGGCACTCATTCACAAGGACGGTTGGATTTCAGAAGAATCAGATTCAGAACTGGAATGTGAGGCAGATCAAATGGGAGGTGGGGATGATGGGCCATGCTGAGGAGAGATGTGGGAGGAGAATGAGCTTATCTCAAGGCCAGACACTTGAGGCGGGCAAGCAATTTCTGGGAATGACCAAGATATACAGCTGGCAGTGGGGACTCCGGGAATGAGTGTTTCCCAGACACAGACCAGGCAGCCCTGGCTCTTGACCCCCTGATGCAGCATCAGCAGAGCCGGGCAGGCCAATTAGAGGATGGGCATGCAGTGGGAAGGCAGGCTCATTTTTAGAAGGCCCCTTCTGAAGGGATGGGGCTCAGGAATACTCATAAGGAGAGTTCCTGGAGGTGAATACTAAATAGGGGTCAGAGATTCATTCTGGATGCTTTGTGTTTTTGAGACCATAAAGAACACTTTGCAAGGAGAACAGTCTGTGGCTTTTGAATGCTCGAAGGAGGAACCTTGGTTTGTAACGCACAGGTGGTTGATCAGTGTGAGCAAAGTGATGAAGTGGCTAGGTCTTTGGTCATGCATGCACACTGGAAGAGGGAATTCCTGGCTGGCTGACATAATGAACAGGAGTACTCTAGCTCCAACACCGGATTGCTAGGTCTCACCTTCTCCGCCAAGACTAATAACGGCAGGATCTGTATGCACCAGCACAGGGCACACTGCACCTGAAGTTAGAACCAACTAGATGTCTTCCCCGTGTCCCTTGCTGTGAAGGGTGTTCAGAGAAGGGATGCCTGAAATGAAAGTGTCCAGTGACATTTTCTTTGCCCTGTCCATTTTTTCCAGCTCTTCCTCCTACAATTGTCTATCATTTGCTTTCACTGGGGCTTCATTCTGAGGTGAAGGTGACTCTGTAGAGAGAATGAAAAGAATATTGGCAATATAATTTTTGATTATTTGAGCGTTCAGCTAATTATCTTCCCACACTGTCTTCTGCATTTCTCCACAAGCAATCAGACCTTTGTGGCCATGTATTACAGGCCAAATAAATTTTACAGAAAGCGAATATTATTCCATTAATGGATTTCTTTATATTTCCTATGTATTTTGCAATGAAATAAGCATATAGCATTTTTAAAGATATGCCCTAGGATTTATGCACTCTTAATGGATAGAGATTATTTCTGCGGATAATATAAATATCCTAAAGATTTAATGAAGCCATAAAGACATTAATTAGACTACTGTAATTAGAATTATAGGCTCAGACGCTTCAGAGTTATAAAGGTACTGGTAATATTTCATTGTTTCAAGTTTTTAGTAAACAGTGTTTGTGCAATTGATACATGCAAAAGACAGAGATCTAGTTTCCCCGCTGCTGTCTTTTCAACCCTGGAGACCATACTGGGACTATTGTAACCCCTTTGCCTCATTCTGCATACTATTGAAAGCACACATCTCTAGAAGTTACCACAGGCTTCCCCAGCCTGGTGTCCTCCAGATAAATGGGGCTACAAATCTCATTGGATGTGCTGTTGGGGGTGATGAGAAAGGTAGCATAACACATCTGGGGGGCACTGGGCTGGGGAGGCTACTGGGAATCCCTACCATCTCTGCAAATGCACCTGCCCTTCCTGATCTTCTTAGTACTGGTGTGACGCAAACTGTAACAGAATGTGTCCCCACATCCAATATATTGTGCTCCTTCCTATCACTGCTCTTTCTCGGTTCGGGATTGCCCTTGGGCAAGACATCCTCAGTGGGCCTTCCGCTGCCTGCCAGTCTACCTTCTTATCAATGTTGTGACCAGCTGTTGCTCCTCCTCCTCCTCCTCCTCGCTACCCCTGTTTGTTGCCAAGCAGATAGCCAAGGAGCAAAGAAGCAGCAGCTTCTAATTATTCTCCTTCAGAGCACCATCGCTGTCTGGATTAGGAGCAGAGACTGAACAAGCAGGTGGCAGTGCTGAAGAGGAGGAACAAATCCAGTCGGCTCTTAGCAGTAGGTCCCCAGCAAACCTTGGCTCCTGGCAGGTGCCAAGCAGAGCATGCTGACTCTGCCCCTGTGATCTCTACCTGGAAAGGAGAGGGGAGGGGTGAAAAGGTGGTCGTTGGTTGGCAGTTGAATGATTGAAGAGAAAAAGAGTTTGACTTCTGTGAGGCAGATGACTGTTGGTGTGAAAAACTGTTGTTTAGTGTGCTAGAACTCTGAAGCCAGCCTTCCTTTTGTTCTTTGTGACTAGCCTTGTCTCGCATGGCAGCCATTTTGTGGCAATGTCAAAGTAACGCAAGGCAAAGCCATGAACCAAAATGAAATGCCTACCTGCCTTAGGGGATCAGGAAGAGGAATCAAGTGTAGCCAGAATAGCTTCCTTCGTTCCTCCAACATCTCCTATGCTCTTTCCGACCAGTGGATAGGTTGGTAGCAGGACTACTTCTGGGCAAGGACTTATTCAGAGACAGGATTCCTTGTATTGTAACACTTCTGTGGAATGATGTGTTCCTAAAGTCAAAGTCTGAAGGAAGTCAAGACTGCAGGAGGTGAGGGCGGGTTTCTTCTCAGCAGGACTGACTGACAAACTGACTTTAAAATCAGACAGCATTTGTGCTTGCATGTGGCCAATGGCTCTGTCAGTCAGTTTATACACATAGGCTTTTCCTGATTGGCCACTGAATGCTTGGCATTGGTAGCCACAAGCAGGAATGGTTTCATATCAGTTTATATGTGCATTTAGTCAAAGGTCTGAAATGGGCTCGCTGCCATTGTTACCTTGCCATGTATGAACATTCTGAGGATATAACCCTTTGAGATGCTTGGCAACCCATACGTTGAGAAGGGCCTGCACAGTGTTTTTTGTTGTGAAGATAGTATAGAACACCATACCATTTAAAGAACTAATGTAGTAACTTCGCTTCTTTAAGTGCAACCACAATAATAGGAGTAAGGCTAACTCTTTTTCTGTCTTTATGTCAAGGCTTCTAAAGATATACTTGGCTAGCCAGGGGCTGGAGAGGATTACCCATCCTTGGTGATTTTTTTTTTTTTTAAACAGGGTCATTCTTTGCTGTGTGTTTTGGTCATTTTAAATTTAACTTTTCTTTGTGCTTAAGCTATGGGGCATTATAGAAATGAAATAAATAAAAAAAAATCCAAATGGAAGAATATGCCAATACATTAAAAGCATCCAGGATCAGATTAGTATTACAAATCATTTTTTTAGGAACACCCATTCCCTGATTTTGAAATCAGGGAAATTGAAAGATGCAACCTTGTAAACATTGTTGAGAAGTCTCTACCAACCTTCTTCTGGCCCTTTGTGTATGAGCTCCAGTTTCTTTTGCCATTTTGCTCATATGCAAATGTCTGGCTGGTTTCCTATGCAAAGAACAGCAATGACACAAAATCCAATGTGGATGGCCCAGAATTCAATCAGAAACCCTGCATAAAGATAAAAGGTCTTGCCAATGAGAAGTGAACTTGCTAAACTACACCTTTCAATGAATTTGGACAAAACTGAAAAATGTTGTTGATATCAGATCCTTAGGCTGATTACTGAAGTGTTCGATTTTTCGGCATGTCAATTCATCACTGTCTACCTGGTTATATTTAACACTTTCTCCTGTTTCCAGTACGTCTGCTGAGATAGGCAATCTCTGTCACATGATATCTGCTTCACAGGAAGGTCAATAGACCAGTGTGGGGGTCTGAGCTTTTTGCTCCCAAGCTGGCTTTGATTCTTGCCATGATGCTGCTGTCAGAAGATGGAGTCTGCGTGTCTTATGGCATCTGAAATATTAATAAGATTGGTGTTTGCATTGTGCAAATGGTTTACCGGGGCCTTTTTGGTGCACTGGAATCATCCAGAGAATCAAGTAAAATATGTATCTCTTTTCCCACTTCTGTCATATGGGACAGATAATAGTGAAATTAACATATCAGAATGATTTTCTAGTTGACTTAGTGGAAATGGGCTTCTATATTTTGATTATAGGCCAGGAGTAATAACATTCCTGAACTTTGAAGATGAATTAAATATTCTAATGTCCATCTAAAAAGGGAAAGGTTTGCATAGATGGTCCAACCTTTTGGTTTTGACATTCAGGTATAACCAAGAGATACAGAAAACATACAGTAGCGCACTCACCAGGTTAATCTTTTGCCCTGCTCTATGCATGTTGCAGCCATTGTATTTGCACTACCTGTTTTCAAAATGAGGTTTGCCTGTGGCAGGGAACATATGCTGCTTTTTTACTGTGTTATGAACAAGGAATTCATGTATAAAAATAATTTGTGATGATCAGTTCCCTGCCTAATAGTGCAGCTAATCTTCTTATTAGCCTCAAAACTAGGCAGCATACAGTAAAACAAAACTGGAAATGTGAATAAAAGGGCAATCAAATGGGCCTTGCATTGTTCATATTGCAGCTGCTGTCTTAAAAAGAAGCAGTTTACTTCAATTGGCCACATTTGCTTTGAAGGAAAAGCAACTGAGGGCCCTGATCCAGGATGTGCTCCTGATCCGAGCTGAGGTCCATGCCATTTCCCTGCGAAAAGTTGTGACTGAGATCGGTGATTGCCTCTGTAGATATTGTTGAATGCAAACATAACCTACAGGGGCAATGGTGGCCAAGGAGATCCTGTCTGTAGTGGGAAACTGGCACAAAGCCACAAGCTGTGTTGAGGGCACATTCTAGCTTTGAGACCCATTTTTCTAAAGAAGTATGAATAATGTAACAGTATGTTAACTGGTCAGAGAGAAGAATGGAATTTTATCCATATAAGTAAAATAAAATATGCTAGGATGGATCCAGACTTAATCATACTTAGAATAAACCCACTTATGTCAATAAATGCACTTGAGATCCCATCCAACAGTTGTCATGTTATTCATGATTAGGCATTGTATATTTAATGGTGTATCTGTGTGAATAAAAGCTGTTTTCTTAGAGTGAAAAGTAAAGCCATCTACTCTTGGCACCTCAAAATGTCCTACCCTATTTTGCAGAGAAACATTGAATAGACAACTCCACAGAATTTCTCCAGTGGCAAGAGAAATTCTCCAACAATTCTTTCAAAGAATTCAGCATTGGCAAGAGTTCTATACAACTTCCATCTTTTTTCCCAAGGGTTTTTTGGTTACTGCACTTGAGCTGCAAATGGCGGCAGCAGCAGCTGTATTGGCAGCCTGACCCACATAATGCCCCATATGTAGCATTGGAAGGTGGCCATCACATTAAAAAAAGGTGAAAAAGGCCTAAAAAACACGTTATCTTCATCAACACTTAGTGCTGGCAAAAAACCTAGAACTGAGCTGGATGGCTTGACTTTTTTTAGGTTTTTACCTCTATTTTGTGAACTGTTTAGAAAGCTTCAGCTATTGGGCGATATTAATGATTGTTTCCCCCCTTGGAATAAGGACAAGTTTATTGCTGGGTTCACATTTAACAATAAAAAAAACTGCTGGGTTATCCTGGTTTAATGTGAATAAACATGCAATCAATCAGTATTGTTGTTGGTTTACAAATCCTTGCTTGTTTGGGAAAAAGGAAGTCATAATAGGAATGATACAAAGTGGTCCATTGTTGATGTGGGTATTACCTGCTCATATGAAGGAAGAGCAAAATGGGAGCTAATGCACTGCATGCACCTGTAGGTTGCTCATTCCAAGTAAACCAGTCTGGCTTATTCTGCTCATTTTACCACAAATTTCAGTCTTATCATTATGTGTAAATATGGATTATACCTTCCTGAGTCAGAACCTTACAGAAATGCCAAATTTTGAGTCTGGGAACCACTGTGGTAAATAAAAGAATAATCAAGTACCCTATTCAGTCTTAAATGAAACTAAATGCATGCATATATTTGAAGCACATATTAACTGAGATATAATACTGGATATTGTTTTAATAATGTTTAGGACATTTGTGAGAAACAGAGATATCAATGATTCTAAAGTGAAGCTATCAGAAGTTAGATATAAATCATAACCCTTTTCTTCCTTCCTTCCTTTTAAAAAAACTTCTGTATATTTCTTCTGAAGAATCATCTACTAACCAGTAATGAGACACTTGATTTTCAGCCAGCAAGACCACTTTTACTTTCCTAAAAAAGAAGATATACAGCACTGTCCATTATTATTTAAACCCCCTTTGGTTGTTAAAATTGCATTAGTTATTTTACAGAAAACAGGTAAATCATGCCACAGAATCAGGCTTATAATCCAGGCAATGGCCTGAACTAGAGCTTCATTGGTTAAACACATTGGAATTCAGATTATGAAAAATATACTGGCTGAAAAGGCAATTGGCATGTTTGACCCTTTTAAATAAATTACCTCTCTTTGTCTTCAAATGCACCTTGACAAGTATTATGTTTTGCAGCTTGGAAATATGGGTCATCTGAATATACTGAAAGAATTATACAATCACAGCTCTGGGTAAGTTCCAATCTTGCTTCTAGAGCAGTGGTGGGCAGAAAGGAAACCTGCTGATGGTTTGGAATTCAACTCCCAGCTTTCCTGACACTGGCAATGGGTTTATGGGAACTGAGGACCATATATCTGGAGAAAGCATGCCTGTCCCTGTGCTAGATCCTATTGTGGCAGGGATGCCCCATGGGCTGGGGTTCAGGCCCTGAGTAAAATGCAGATGACCCTTTTCCCACCTCACTAAGCATGACCAGAAATGAATTCAGAATCAGAGTTACTAGGAAAGGGTAATGTGTCTTGACCAGGGCATGGACATGGATAACCGGACATGAAGTTGCATATGTATGCAGCTGGCTGGAGCAGCAACCACCTCCATCTAAGCCAAATGGCATATTCAGCAAAATGTGATGACCTCTTACGGAATTCTGCTTCAGACAGCAGGTGGGAAGAAGTGAAATACTCCCTAGATGTGAACCATTGGCACACTAGGAAGTAATCCAGCATAGATTCTTTCTTGGCACTGTTTTTCATGCATTATTATGGAATATTCAGTAATGTGACACTCCAGTTGCATTATGAAGTTCTATAGCTGCTAAAGAACTTTAATGTATGATTTCACTGAATGGGTAGACCAGTGTAGACACATTCTGACTTTTTCAGTGTGAGGCCAAATTTTCTTTTGGAAAAGTTCTTGAGGGCCATCTTCTGGTGTTGTGTGGGCTGAAGCCAAAGTGGGGTGTGGAAAAAAGAAATGTACTGAGCCAAACTCCCCAATATGTTTGAGCTTAAAGCTTCCAAATGAAGATTTGGAATTTTGACCTGTTAGAATTGAAAAAGATAAGTACACAAAAGCCAAGAAACCTCAAAACAGTGAATAGCTGGAAAAAAGGAGAAAAGGAGAAAGGGTTATGCCCATTAGGGAGCCCTGGAAGGCTGGACTTGGCCTGTGGGTCTGAGGTTCAACACTCCTCATACAGAGCAGTACAAAGAAAACAAGCTTTACTCTTGCTGGACAAAAACAATGAATAGTCTTGTGCAGAAATGTAGTGGATCCAGTGGTCACAGGGACATCATGCCAGCATTTTTTTTAATCACTAGGAATGCTAACATCATCTGCTACCCCATCTAGACTTCTCCTCTGAGCTTAGCCGCAGTGCTCACCATTGCTAGGGGACATATATTTTCTCAACAGTGTATGGTTCCTTATAGCAAATGCAAAGTATGTAGGGAAGGGTGGGGTGCTGCTTGGTCTTGAAATGAAGACTACTTAGTTTTACAAAAGACCTGCTCCTAATGAAGTTGAAAACTGTAAAACTGGTTTGTTTATATCAATGCGGTTGCCTGATTTTTTGGATTGTTGTAATGAGCACCTGCACTTCAAAATGTACCACCACACTACTGATCTTGAGACACATTATATAAGGACTACCAATTTATTTTGGCACCAAAGATGTAGATGAGAGTTCGCTTTATCCGAGTTGGGAACCATTATCCTCAGATTGACATGTGTATATATAGAAGACAGTGAACTGTCAGCTGTGAAACTGGGGGAAAAGCTGTTACCCTTTCTTCTGGAATCTTGCAGAGATATTCAAGGTAGTCCGACTCAGCTCATCACTACAGAAACATTGAGGGAACAAGGACCAGACATTTCAATGCACTGGGTCCCAGCAAAAGGTTCCACAGGGAAACTTATGAATGAACTTTATATCAATAAAACATATTATCTCTACCAGAGTGCTAAGCATTTGTTTCTTGATACCACCTATCTTGAAGTGTCATAGATGAAGACAATCCTCTTGTTGTCTGTGAGTGTTTAACTTCTCTTAACTGCCCAGACAGCCTTGGCTATTGGGTGGTATACAAATGAAATAAATAATTAATTTTTGAAGCATCATTTTCTGCTGTAGGGCTTTATCTGTTCCGGTCAGAGTAATACACAGGTGGGGTGGTTCTTTCCTTCTCCTTTTTTAGTCTCTGTGATTAAACCACACTACGGCACTGCTATGTTGTACCAATTAAAAGAACCACTGTCTATTTGGCAGTTCTTTAATGGGAAATGAAATTCACTTTAAAGTGTATATCATGCCAATACATATATCATATGGCATACAATTGAGATCATTTTAAAAGGACAGTCCTTGTATTAGTTCATATTCCCTTTGCTCCAGTCTGGTGATGAGCATCAATTTTGTTAATTAAGAATTTTAAGCTCTGTAAATTTATAGCGCAATTATGTTTTACTTCACACATAGAAACAAGGTCTTTACTCCACTGCTACTATTAACAAAAGGTCCACTTATGTTATTTGCTGAGTGTTTCAAAGCCCGATGAATTTTTTTGTGAAGAGTAACCATTTGTTCCTTGCTTGCTGTATATCAGCTGTTTGTCAGCAAAATTCAACCATGAGGACTTTTGACTTAAATCTCTCTCTCTCGCTCTCTCTCTCTCTTAAAGAAAAGCCAATTCATCAGGTAGGAAAAGAATGCTGCGCACCATCTCAAGTCCTGCCAGAGACAAATGGTTGTAAAAATTTAAAATCAATCATTAACAGATTAGCTGTTGCTCCAAAGTAAATAGCAATCAGCTTATTAGGCATCAGGAACTGTGAGATAAAGGGAAAGAGTTATTGAAAATGAGGATGTTTGCTGTTGCTGTGCTGATGGCGCAGAACAGGAAAAGCCTGTTTCTTTGTTGCCCTAATTACAAATGGAAAATAACCTCAAGTGCTGGACAAGTCAAGTTCTGTGGTTGAGTGGAAGGCAGCATGTGGCTTAAGCTCCATGGCTCTGCTTGGTTGATCTTGATTAGCAAATCGTGATGTTTGCTCCAGTTTTCCCCTCCGCTTCCTCTTCCTGGCCCAGTTCTGCCTTTAACCAGAACTGGGCCAGCAGAGATTAACAGTGGGGCTCTCGCTGCAGCAGAGAATGCAATGCCCCTGGGCTTGCTGAGCTCTATATCAGTTGATCAACAGGTGCATGCTCTGCGCAAGTGTGCTCCTCTCATCCTGCCTCTGCCAGGAGGTTCTGCCATTACCTCTCTCTTACCACCAACACATCCCCACCAGCCAATCCCTCTCTGTGGTATTTGCCACGGCAATAAAGCAAATGACAGGGCTCTTCAGCACAGCAGCCATCACTGCTTACTGCAGGCAGCCAGCTTTGCCCACCCGCCCTGCCTGCTTCGTTGGCTGGCAGGTTGGATGCTTGCTCACTGGCTTGGCAGGCCAGCCCAGCTGGCTGTTTGCTCCTGCCTGCCTGGCCAGCCCCACTTTGCGCCTCAGCTGCAGGGTTCCCATGAGCAACGGGCAGACTACTGCGAGAGGCTGGCCAGGAGTCCTGCAGCTGTGCCACAAGGTGGGGTGGCCAGATAGGCCACCTGATCCAGTGAGGAAGAGGCTGGCTGGCTAGCCAAGCAGGCAGGCTGACTGGCCAAGTCTGTGAGTGGTCACTGCAGCACAGCCAGATTACTTGAAACAGCAAGGTATGTTGGACCGGTCTTGGAAGAGGGAACTGAATAAAAATGCTACCAAAATCTCCTATTGTGGTGGACACTGTTTTACAATCTGCTAATGTGCATGAAGGAAGGAAAGCCAGTTTGGGATATGCTCGGGCTGGGTTTGGTTTGGCTGCTTGTCAGCTCTTCAGTAGACACATGCTAGTACCCAAGTGAGCTACATGATCTCTACTGCACTGGTTGCCATTCCTGTCTCAGCCAGGCATTTGCAGGGGAGGCTGTCAGTGGGATTTCTTATCTATTGCACTTTAATTCTGAATGTTATAGGAGCTGTCCATGGTGCTTCATGCTGGTGACCCTATTTTGGGGATAGAATTTGGCAGCAGGGACATTGCCTATAGAAGTCAAAATAAAAACTGCAATGGATAAGGAGCCCCAGGGACATAGGCACCCCAAAGTCCCCTGCCTGTTTGTAAATACACTAACCTGCATTCTTAGGGTGGCCAGTTGAGCATCACCAACAAAGAGGGCCAAAAGGGAGCATAAAATCTACATAAGCTAAGTTCTATGTATGAATGCAAATTTGGAAATATTTATGATAATATAAATAGATATACACTATATCTCACCATAAATCTTAAAGATTCAGCTTTTCCTTCTGATGGTTCTTTATCTTAAGACCAGACTTGGACTGGGCAGCATTTCAAATAGATGACACATTAAAATAGAGGACTGTTTTCTGGCAATGCTTCAAACAATGTTGTCTTTATGTAAAGCAATCAGGATGCATATTTTTTCTTGGGTTCCTGTTAGATTTGGGTTATCAGCGTGGGTTGACTGGTGACAATACCTTGCACTTGACAAAAGACTGTGGCTAACTTGTGACATTCAGTCACTGTGTCTCAATGGGAGCTAAGACAAAGAATGCTATGATGGTCAGAGGAAGTATCTAGATTTTCCACTGAGGCTAGGAAGAGGGGGCACACTGTGTACAAAAAAAGTTTGGATCAGCTGGATTAAGAGAGACACAGAGCTGAATTTTGACAGCCTTCTTTACCCTGGTGACTCCATAGGAACATAGGAAACTGCACTATACTCAGAGCATCTGTCCATCTGACTTCATATTTTCAGCACTAACTGAGTTCACATGACATGACAACTCATCATGGCTAACGAGCCAAGGTGGGTTTTTGTGTCATCTGAACCCAGACTGCTTCCTGCAGGGTGGCTTACTTTTCTTCAATAAAGCAAAGGAGACCAAACTTGGCTCCTTCTCACCACTCAGAGAGATCAAACAAATGTAGCACTTTAGACCTTCTTGAATGTGTTCCAATTAATATCTCTTTGTTACCACTTCCAGGCCGCATCTGTTTTCCTTGGTTACCCCTCTTCTATGTTTGTTTGCTTACAACACCTCTGTGCTGATCTTCCTTCTAGAGACCAGGGCAGCCTAGAAATGTTTCCTAGGCCGGTTCGCATTGTAGGGTCTACTTAGCATCATCAGCAGAAGAATTGTGCCATGTGCCATGAAATAATCTACCATCACTTACTAGTTAGACAGGGTGCAGCAGGGAAGGTCCAGGAATGAGAGCAAAAAAGCAGTTTGCTGCCTGTTGCTGAAATGTGGAAGCAAACCATGATGCATGCTGAAAGTGGACAAACTGAGCTTGCTTTCAAGACAAATTTGTCTCCTTTCAACCTCAGTTGCAACAAACCACTTTTCCCCCCTGAATTTCGGCTGTGGGGGTGGCAAGATAGCTTGGGCTGTACTGGAGGCCAAGGGGGATATGTAGCATCCAGGCCATGTTTTACTCCTTAGAGCCTTCTTTTCTTTATGTATTCTCCGAGGTAGTTGCTCTCTTTCTGCCTCCTCCTCTTCCATGTTGCTTTCTTGTCTTCCTCTAGCCTCTTAAAAAAAATGCCCTTCTGTTCACGTCTCTCTCTTCTCCCCCTCTCCTTTGTTTGCCTTGCTTATTACGGTTGAATGTTTCCATTTATGTAAATGACCCCTTTCTCAAGTTGCAGCTGTTAGATGAACAATCCTTGTTCTGCTGAGCTGGTCCTTCTGGGGCAAAGAGGGGGGATTGACATGAGGCCTGCTTGTGGCACAGTCTAATCCAGAAATGGGACTTTGGTTTGCAAACTGCTGGAACAGCAACTCTTGCACTGGGGAGGTAAAAACCACTGCTGTAATTACACAAACATTACTCAGAGAGTTAAGGAAAGGGAATAAATGTTCCAAGAAGGCTATGAGAGAAAAGAAAAGAACAAAGCAAGGGAGAGAGCAGCAGGCCAACGGAACATCAGGATCTGCTTCATTCGGACGCCTCTGAGGACTTACTGCCTTGAGGGAAAGAAAAAGGTGCAAGGGAGATTGTACACCTGCAGTCTTATTTTCCTGATTCACTGTAAGCTGTTGCACAATCCTTTTATTTTTGGCTGAGGATAGAAATACTTCAAATAAATAACAAATAAAGCATGATCTGCCTGTGATTCATGTTTGCCAAGATGTAGGTCTTTGAATGCAATCTGTTCAAAGGAGATTTCTCCCAGTCCCATTGTGATACTGTACAGAAAAGGAAGGAAGAACTGCAAACTGCCAAAGGTAGAAAACAGTGCTTTCTATGTTTAAGGTAGGTGGAGCGATTGTGGTCTTAGCCGAATGGGCTCAAGAATTCCAGGGTTGGCTGCAACTTGGCTGTTGTGCCCATGGAACTGATCCTCCTAGCAGAATGGGACACCAATAAAATGGAAGCATATGGGAAGAGCACTTGATAAAAAAAATGGCACATTTACTGCATGAAAAGTGGTAATGTGGAAAGCCCACACAAACACTCCGAAATTGCAATTTTTAAATACATGAGACGAGAATAAGAATGTTTGTAGACATGAAGCAAGGCAAGAAAATGAGACATGCATTTGCTGAGAAGGCATTTCAAAATGGATAGGACCACACAGGCAAGGCATGGATAGAAGGAACTACCTTGTACTGCATCAGAAAAGGACTAAAACATGTTGATTATGTAAATCTAATGCATTTTAACTCATAGAAGCTGTTCCCAAGAGAATTTTCCATCGTATTTCAAGTATAAGTATCTCCCATGGGGGAAAGCATTCATCAGAGAGAGGTACTTGCTGTTGAAATATGAAAGAACATTTCCTGAGGAGGAGCAGATATGAATAGAAATTTGCTAGATTTACATAATAAAAATTTGGGTATCACCTTTGGATTCTTTTTCTGCTTTTTGCCAGAGGCCGTTGATTAGTTCAATTCTTTTGCAATATATCCAGGGATCTGTTTAGCACAATACCAAAATGGATAACAGTTTCCAGTATCTCTGGAAGGAGTGTCTTTTACTGACGTTGTTTGACCCTGTGGCTCTTTTGCCAAAACTGATAATAATTTAGCATAGCTGCTTATGATTTGCTGAAAGAAAGGATCACAAAAGAAGATGAAGAGGACACCAATTTGCATGTGCTATCTTGTTTGTATATATGCAAATTTAGAAATAGTTGTTATAATTTAAATAGAGATACAGTGCATCTCACAATTGTGTGACCAGGTTACCTGTGTGCCTTCCTGTTCAGCCTGTTCTCCCATCAATGGGCAATGATGATTTATTTATATTTAAATGATTATGATTATTTATATTTAAATACCTTTCAAATAGAAGACAGTCCTTTGGAACTCATTCAAATAGAAGGCTGTACTCTGCAAAAGACAACACAAGGTCACCCTATCATCACTACTAGAGATCATGCAAGATCCAAAAGAAAATTGTTATGACTATACCTGACTAAACTGACCGCAATCAGTAGCAATTGCTGCCTTCATTTGGAAGCTCTGGTTTTTGTCACATGGCCTACTTCACTGGTCAGGTTTTCCAACTGTGTCCACACTTTTCCATTTGAAATAATTAAAACCATAAATGTAAGTTTTGAATGTTATGGTATAAATCAACTGTGGACAGGTCTGGAGCAATTGAAACTACTGACCTATAGCATCAGGGTTGAAATCTTTATGGGCAAAGCTGCTGTTCTCAATTTCTGTAACCCTCCCAAGACATTTTTTGTGGCAGTGGAGAAAATAAATGTTGCCAGCGAAGCCTTGGTGCTTTTCCTCATTACTTGCCTGGAACATTCTCTGGGCATAATGTAATGAGTGGTGAAGAAGTGGAATAGCTGCTATGAATTTTATACTGGTTGAACTATGAAACACAGAAACCATTAAATACAGTGGTTTCAGTCTTTAATGTTTGTTCCTTACTATGTTAGTGTAGAGCTTCTGCCTAAGCATACATTATTGCAGCCCTCCAGATGCTTTGGACTTCAGCACTCATCAGCCCCGGCTAGCATGGCCAGTGGACTGGAATGCTGGGACTTGTGATCTAAAACTTTCTGGAGGCACCAGACTGGGGAAATGCTCAGTGTACATGCAGATCTACAGTAGTGGTAGCCATTTGAATCAGATCCCGAGGCCAGAGTATGAATCAAGTTGACTTCAGTTATTTTGAAGTCAACCTCAGGATTGAACCAAATGGTTTCCTAAGTTTCAATTGTTGATCACTAGAAATAATCAGCAGGTGATAGATTTATGAATTAGTATCTTATATTGGTGCACAATTCTCTCATGCTTCTGGAGTGGACTACAGTAATACCTTGATGGGCCATTGCCCTGATCAGAATAGGTTTGTTCCAGCTCTATACAACTGGTGAGCAGCGAATCCAGTCATAATCTGTCCTGCAACCTTAGTGCCTCCTGAGATACTCAGTAATAATCCTGTTTTAGCTGCTTGCCTCGTTCTTGTCAAACATTTGAAAGACAACCTTATATGTCCCCTGTGTAGGCTTGGGCATTTCCCTTATACTCTTGAAGGAATGAGCCATGTTACATTCTCCATTGTCTCTGGCTCTAGAACAGATCTGGAGACCAGAACCTCAGAACTGGGGTACAAATCCAACCTGGAAGAGTCCCAGTCAGGCTGTCTGTGGTTCTACAGATGGCCATACTCTTCTTCCCATCCCTTCCTGCTTTCCCCCAGATATGAATCCTTTGATGTCTTCCAGTGTTTTGTCCACTTTCTAAATGATTGAAGTGCCTGTCCAAAGTTACTGGCAATAAGTATTTTCACATTTGATGCTATTTTCAGTATTTTGTCCCCACACATCTTGCCTCTGGTTCCCAAGAGCTTCTCCGAAATGGAATTTGGCTCATGGGCTGAGGAGCTTTAACACACCTGCTCTAGTTCAAGGAAACCAGATATATTGAGTTGCATGGCCAATCTTGCATCATGACCAATCTTATTTTTTTCCTGATGATATTCATCATGATCATCATCATCATTATTGGTGTGAACAAACTACTGTATCACTCTCAGGACTCATATAAGTCAGTATGCACTTTTGGTCAGTATCCAGTCCTTCAGAAAAATTATAACCCAAATCAGTAATGAATAATGATAAAATAAGTTATTCAGAGAAGGAGTTCTATTCTTACAGCAGGCAATGAGTGGTTAGTTTAGTTCCTGAAAGTGCATTTAATCAAGAGTGGAATATATCTACCATAATGAACAGCAAGACACTGTGAATAGACATTGTCAGAGCTGAATTCTTGAAATATGTTGTTTGTAATTGGAAACCTTTATATTTTTGTTTCACCATTAAGTCCTCTAGTCCTTTTCCAGGGATATCCATTAGAATAGTATCTGCTAAACTCATAGGACAACTATAACTGAAAAACAAAAGTAACCAGTGCTTCTGTTGTTTGTTTGGTTTTACTTTATTTTTAAATGAAAGCAGCCATGCATTTATTTATTTATTTATTTATTTAGAAAATTTCTAGGCCGCCCCATTCGCCGAAGCCTCGGGGCAGCATTTGAAATTGCTGAATTTTTCAAACACAAAAGCTAAGTTTAAAATTTCTGTAGGTTAGGTGAATTTGTATGGTTATATAAGAACTGACATCTATATGTCCTTCTAACTAATGTTGCAGTCCTGTTGTCCATGGGAAGACATCCTAGGGGTTATAGCCCCTAGGATGTATATAGCCCCTATACTTCCCTATATATATATATATAGGGAAGTTCAACTCCGGTGAAGTTCACCACTGAATACAGCTGTTGTAATTTAGGAGTCCTTTGGGCCTTGGAACTGGCTCTTCCAGTAGGACTGGACAAATCCACTAATTTCAATGTCCTTGTTTTACGTTTATTCAGTCTTAAGTTTGGTTCATCTCAAACTTAATTTCCATTCATCCCTAACTAAGAAATGTTTAAAGTTTGCATGAAAATTAGTAAGCATTTTGCACATATTTATTCTAATATATCAATTTCGACCTGATACAATGATTTTTAAGTTATTCCGTATCATATAACACTTTTGTATACATTTCTTTTTTGGAATTGCAAAACTCAGAGAAGTGCACATTCTGAAGGATAATTTGAGTACTGGTTTGAAAGTGCAACATTGCTTATAAGAAAATAAATAATAAAATAAATTAATCACAATAAAATATGAAAGGAATGAAGTTCTTCCCTTTCTCTAGCTAACAGGTTGCTGCAGAACTATATACAGATTAACAATATGTTCAGCACTGGAATAGCAGGGGTACAATAGGGAAAAGGCAAATGAAAGGGCAGAGTTATCCCAAGACATTTTGCTGCCTGAGATGAAGGACGAGACAGTTGCCCGCTATGTACAGGAGCTGAACAGACTAGCTGTTGGCCCATCTCACAAACACACAGCTTTGTTGTACTATTGAAGGGAATGGCTAGGGGGCTGCTATGGCCTCATCCACATCCCTGATCATCTGCCATCTGATGCAGTCACCTCTCTCTTCCTAACAGTAGGGCTGGTCCTGTGAGACACTGATGAGGAAACATGGGGAAATGGCAGTTCAGTATTGAGAGCAGTCCAATTTTCTGGACTTGCTTTGAAAAGAAGTTGAAGATATGAACCAGACTTGGTCTGATTGTGATTTTATCAGAATCACATTCAAACCCACCACCTAAATACTTGTACAGAACACAGATTAACTAACCCATATATAGGTTACATTTAGCATGCAAAATTTAAAAAATATTAGTTATAATCTGTATGAAATTATTATTATCATTTCCTTAGCCATATTTTTTCAAAAGGATGCAACACAATTTATAAAAGAATTCTTATTCAGAAGGTTTGCAGAATACTGTTCTCATAGTCACTTTAATCACTCTGTTTATTCCAGTCACCAGAGCGAAATCTCTCATGGGGTCTCTCATGCGTGTGTTTAATGTGTGTTGTGGTTTAAATCAAATCAAATGGTGAACATACATAAATAATGGTGATTGTACAAGTGTCAACGTAAACAAGGAGTTGTATGTACTTTTCTTATCAACATGCATAGTCTCTCCATGAGATTCTGTAGAATCTCATTTTCAGCTTGGGGTAGTGTGAACATTGCCTGGTCAAAGTCCTTACTCACTTCTTGGGGACAATACATGTTGCCCAGTCAAAGTATAAAATGTACATGGAGTTGATACATATTATTTAGTTATTTATTTATTACATTTGTGGTTATTAACTGGTCAATGTATGGAATGGCTACATTCAATTCAGATTGTTCAACTTCAGTTGGTCATTAGTTATACTGACCCAGGTGATCATCTGATATTGGCACTGCTGCTTTCTGCCTCCAAGTGGAAATGCACATTGAACAATTTGTATGCACATTCACTAGTCAATTTATATTAACTGTAACATCAGTAAATAAAAAACAACAAAGTACCTCTTCTTGATGGGTGCTTCTACGGCAGGACTGTAGTCAGTGGCAGAGCACATATTTTTGTATCCAAAAGTTTCAAGGTTCATTCCTAGCATCTCCAGCTAAGGCTAGAAAAGGTGGTCTTTGCCATTCAGCATAGACTGTGATTGAGCAGACTTCAGGCCTTCAAGATATACTTCTTTTTTCTTTTTTTTCTTTTTTTTTACTAGAACCTGGAGATTCACCAGTTGGAGTGTTTTGCAAAAAGTGAATTCTGAGTTCAGGAATATGTTTAGAGTAGTAGATCTGGAACTGAGCAGAGCTTACAGCCCTCCCATTTGAGTAACTACTCCTAGATCTTCTAAGCTTTCTTAGTTTCAGCAATATAATTTAAGGCAGATGAGATTCATTATGTTGCTCCTGCTCTTAAAATACTGTGAGGCACAAATTCTTGCCAGGAAACACAATTCATTAGTGATCTACCAGCAGATCCGGATCTGCCTTCTGCTCACCCTGGTATAGACAATGAGCTAGATGGAAAAACCAGTCTACAGATACACATAATCTACATAATTTAGAAAAACCAGTCCACAGCAGAATCCACTGAGTGGATTCATAGAATTCCAGATTCATTTGACTTCTCTGTGCATTTCTCCAACATCCCTATTCCTACTTGATTATCCACAATAGTTTCATTACTGGAACTGCTGCAAGGGTTATAATCAAGCTAGTAGTAATGATCAGGGATTCTTCAAAATGTTCCCAGTTATTTTAAACAAGATACATTTTCAAACTCCAGGAAGGATGCTCCTTTTATTGAGTTTGCCCTGGGGCGAGCGGGAAGGGGGGGGGGGGGAGGAAGAGGTGCGGGCACTATGCCTAAACGAAGACACAAGAGCAAATTTCTGAGCATGTGAGATGTGAAAAGGGGGAGAGCCCCAGTTCCATTTCCTGCTTTATAAGAGAGGCTCATCTGTTCAGCGAGAGTTCCAGAGAAATGACAAAGGTCTTCAGTTTCAGTGTCAGGATAAGTTTTGTGTGTAGTGTTCTTTAGTTTCGTTTATTTGCTTTCAGTGAAGGTTTAATATTGAAATTGCATTTAGAAACAATTAAGCCCGAAACTGGGGATACTGGTGATAATGCAGACCTACATAAATAGCATTGGCTGTTTCATTTTCATTCACTTATCAGATATATTTACTTCTCAGATATTTCCTTAACCGGAATTGACTGTACTATAATTGCCTATTTCTTTGGTCCATTGGCTGTTAACCTTGAAGTGACTAGGGTAAAACTGGCGAGGCCTCCCCTGTCAGCCCTGACCTCTCCCCATGCTGGAGACGGTGCTGCCATGACAACCACGACAGATGTCAGCTAAGCAATGCGCACCCTCGAAAGACTCCCGGATTGAGAAAATCGATCTTGTAATGGTACTAGCGAGCACATTCACTGAACTGCCAAGTGTTCTAGGCTTAATAATTTATTTCATCTAGCAGAGAGAAGAAAACATAAAAGAAATGAAATGAATTTGACCTCTTGTCTTTTGAGTGACTTTAGTGCTACGCTGAATTCGAGCAAGTGCCGCTTATGAATTTAAAAAAATTACATTAGGAATAACATTTTGAAGTGAAATGACTCTTGTAATGCCAACCCTCAAGAAACATGTTATTTCAAATGTCAGATACATAATAGTCATTTGCTGTTTTCTGTATGTGCCCAGAGGTTATCTCCAGCTAAGGTACAATGTAGGTAAATTATTATAAAGAACCTGCTTATGAATTACACGCACAGATTGCCTGTGGTTTTTCTTAATAATCCATCGGTACAGAAACTTCCTTTGTGACTGTATTATTATAATGCAGCCGTGCTGAGAAAACAATAAACAATGTTTCATATTGACAGCAACCCTATTTCTTGTAACCTTCTAATATAAAACATTTTCCTTGGGTCTCTAGTGGAGTTCTGCTTGATAACAACAAATCCCCTGGTGGAATATGAGAGATTCCACACAATGTAACGGCCCACTCCATCACTCTTCTTTTTCAAGTCGTTTGGATTTGGCTTCTCATATATGCAAATAGCCCTATGGCCTAAACCTTTGTCTACAAAGTAGCAGTTGCCAGAGAGAGAGAGAGAGAGAGAGAGAGAGAGAGAGAGAGAGAGAGAGAGAGAGAGAGAGAGAGAGAGAGAGAGAGAGAGAGTTGAGTTGAAAAGCAAGACTTGGATTTGACTGGCATGCTGATCTTTTTTCTTTTTCTTTTTTTTCAAGAAAAGAAAACCCGTGGTAGATTTCCTAAGCAGTGAAGTCTCAAAGCTAAAGAGGCTAAACCTTTCTCTGAGATAACTGTGCCCTTAAAAAACAGATATGGTTGTGAGTGGCTTGAGTGAAAGCAACCTCTTTAGATTTTCAACACGATATGCCTTGTCTGGGTGCTGTGGGATATTTTATTGCATTTTTGCCCTCAAGTGAAGCTGACGGGAGCCAGGCTTGTAATTTAAATCAATAAGAACCCTTTACCATGGCCATAAAATACTAGGCTAAACCTTTGAAGTGGCCACAGTTGAATGCACAGTGAGCACAGTATAAATGTTCCTTAAGATGTATTGTGTAAGTCTACTACTAAAACAGCATGCAAAGGAACCATTGCCTAAGCACTGCTGGTGAATGATGGGAGAACATCCGACTCTCTTTTGATCATTTGAATTCAGCTCTTCACACAGCCATGTGAGGTGGTGTCTTAATTGGCATATCACCCTGCTGCAGATGTCAGGCTTCTGTGTCAGGCATTCTTGCTCTCTGCTTGATGGGTTTCCTGGGATCTGGACCAGGTTCTAAACCAGTAACCCACATCTGATATGAAGTGATGTCAGTGCCACCTTTATATTTCAGCAATGGCTGGGGAAATATAAAGTGAGTGTGTAGTTCATTCGTCACCATCACAGGAGCGCAAACCATGGTGCTGTGTTTCAAAGCTCATTTTGTACTGTGGGGAAGAACTGTGTTGGAAACAATAACCTAGATAAATTAGAACAATTTTAGCTCTGCCGTGTGAGATGATTTAGCCTGGATGTGTCTGTAGGTCTCTCAGTTACGATTCTTAGATGGTACTACAAATTCATCTAGTCCTACCCATGCTAATGAACCTAAGAGACATACACAAGATGACATACACTTTTTATTTTCAAATATAACACAAACATAAATATACAAAACTTTCTACAAAAAGTAAAAAACAAGAACCAAACACATCCTTTTCAGATAAGGTAGTATAAAAGGAAATCACACCCCAGCTAATTTCCTGCTTAGTTTTATGGATGTTGAGATCACCTGGTTCTAGATTTTTTTCTTTGAATGTGGAATGTTGTAAAGCCCAAATTCAGAGAAAGTAAATTTCCTTGCATCCCACTGAAATTTTATAGGACAAGTTAGTTGCAAGTAATTGATATCTCATTAATTTTAATGGGACTTTTGAGTAACCTACAGGCCCCATGTATCCAGGGAGGATGTGGCTTTGAATTAATCTACTTTTCCTGTCCTTATTTATATCTATTAAAAGCCACTGGTGTGGATAGTGATGCCATCCAGTATACTATGCTGTGTTATATCAGGGATGGCTTCATGATTGAACTGACCTCTGTGAATCTCCTTCTGTATCATTGGGGCTCTGATATGATGGGGTTATTTGCTGATGGCATTAGCAGGCAGCAGCAGTGCTCCAGTGAAGCCACCATTTTCCAGCTCAGAAAATGGTTGAGTCAGGAGAATTCTGGGAAATTTAAATGATGGCTCCTATACTCAGCTGTCCAAGATTCATCAGATCAGAGTGCTGGGTAAAGTGGGTCAAGGCAGGTATCAGTGGTGGACCCTACTAAGTTCTTAAGGCCTTGGCATCAGCTAAGTGAGGTTCTGAGCTGACACCAGACCTGCATTGTAAAGAGCAGCAGACAATTGACAGAGAAACTTCCAGTACCAGTTTTAAAAGTTACCAATTTCTGATGTCACCAACAAAGTAATCAGTTCTCCTGTTCACTCCTAGTCTGTGGCTAGGTATTCATTGTTAAGCAATATAGCCTATAATTTTTGACCACTGACTGTGTATATTGGAGCCAGTGGAAACTATAAGTTGCTAATGCCTGTCCTAGTTAGAGGGTTTCTGAAGATCCAAATTAATCCTAATCTGATAACCCCTTTGACTACTGGCTATGTCCACAACACATTGTTTTCCTTGAATATAGAGACCTGTTCTCTTTTTTTAGCACTTTCCACAAAGTCTGGCTCAAATGTCTCTGTAGATTATTTACTATAAAATCTACCTTTAATAGCCTCCTGGTTTGGTAACAATATTATTTTAACAGGATAAAATAATATTTCCACTGTTTTCCACTCCTTGTCCAGAGCACATATGGAAGGATGTTTCAGGATTTAAACCAATCTCAATGAATTTCAGTTAGATTAAATATATTTAAATGTAAATTCTTGTTATTTAGAATCCTATTGTACAATTCACATTTTCAGCCACAAGTTGCCATCTATAGAATATGAAAACAATTCTCCACGGTTCACCAAAATTTGTGCTAAATCGTATCCCTGTACAGGCTGTTTACATTTTTTGTCCACTATAGTTTCTGGTCAAATTACAGCCTGCCCAAGTTGTTTGGCTATATCCTATAACAGGATATAAAGCGCTTGCATCTGTAACACATTTTACTGGGGTGATACCCTCCTAAACTGTGATTGGTCAGAACACAAAACTATGCCTGAGTCTTGGGTTATTGATTATTCCCTCCCCTCAAGAACAGAAAATGGAAACTTTCACTTCTGTATTAAGTAACATTTTGGTGTAGTGGTTAGACTGTTGGACTGGACTAGAGAGATCTAGATTCTAGTCCTGACTTGATTAAAACTCTTCACCTAACCTCACAGGCTTGTTGTGAGGATAAAATGGAGAGGAGAACTATGTATGACTTGGGTTCCTTGCAGGAAGAAGGTGTGTCATGGATAAAATAAATACATAAATGCATGCATAAAACTCAACTCAGATAAACTGTAGTTAGTCTTAACTGGAACAAGCCAATTGTGGTTTATGAAGCTTATGTGTTTCAATAGATTATAGTGAAGATCAAGCACAGTTTAGGGGACAGATGTAATAGTAAATGATGGTCACTGGAAAATAGAAAATCTTCCCATCTGTCCCCATGGCTGCACCTAAGAAGAAGAGAAGTGGAGCCCATGAGCATCAGGCATGTGTATATTACAGGAAGGGGACAATCCTATGTATGTTTGGACAGAAAGCATACATAGGGTTGGACTGAAAGCAACGGAATGAAATTCAATAGGGACAAATGCCAGGTTCTACATCTAGGAAAAGGGAACCAAATGCACAGTTACAAGAAGGGGGATACTGAGCTCAGCAATATTACAAGCAAGAAGGGTCTTGGAATTGTCATAGATCACAAGCTGAATAAGAGTCAACCATGTGATGTGGCTGCAAAAAAGGCAAATGCTTTTCAAGCGGCATTAATAGAAGTATCACTTCCAAATTATGTGGAATACTAGGGCAGTACTCAGCACTGGTAAGACCTCGAGTACTTTATCAAGTTCTGGGCACCACAGTTTAAGAAAGATGTAGACACACTGGGAAATGTTCAGTGGAGGGCCACAAAGATGTTCAGGTGACTGGAAACGAAGCCCTGTGAGGAGAGACTGGAAGAACAGGAGGTACTCCAGAGGCTGTTGCACAGATGAGGGCCAGAACTGCTTCTCAATCATCGCAGAGTGCAGGACACAGAATAACAGGCTCAAGTTACAGGAAGCCAGATTTCCACTGAACATCAAGAAAACCTTCCTAACTGTCAGAGCAATGGAACCAGACCCTGGGTAGAGTTGCCACCACTTGGAAAACTGGGGTCCAAAGGCATGATGAAGCTGCAGAGCCAGCATAAGACGTTTTGAGACCTGACGCAAAAGACAAACAGGTGTTCCCTCCTTTCGATGCACAGAAGCCATGGCAGTTAGTATCCCATTCAAAGTGCTGACATAAGAAAAATCTCCCCGTCACAAGGCACACTCAAGGGACTGCCACCATGTCTCCCAGGATCTGCCACCTGAGGTGGTTCCTTCACTCTGCCTAATGACAGGGCTGGATTTGATGACCAGAATTTAGGGAAAGACATAGCTATAAATAGGTATTCTTTTATACAACTATATTTGTATAGCTAGGTGCTCCACTGAGCATGCCAACTGCTGTATTCTGCACTAGCTGCAGCTTCCAGACCAGACACAGAACTAGCCTTATGGCTTACTGATGTAAATATGGTCACTCTTACAGACATCATGGTCCCGATTCAGTCCTCTTCAGAGTCCGGAGGCCAGCTGGGGTTGCCCAGATGACCATGCCCTCTTCCTCTAGGCCCATCCTTTAACCTCACCCAATGCTCCTTTGAGGGTTTCACAGCTTTTGTACATATGCTTTCTTTCTAAAAGCCTGATGTGCTTCTCCTAAGGCTTAATTCCTACAAGGAAGGGCTTTATGATAAAATATGCTGGTATTTTTGGGTATCTTAGCACCCCTCCTTTTCCTTGCACTCCACCTTTTTGGCTTTGGTCCTCACTATTGCTGGAATGTGGCCACTTGGGAACTTCTTCAAAATAGAATTGGTCCTCAGGCCAAAGGGGTTCAGTGCCCCAGCTTACAGGCTCAAATGCTGAAGCCACACTACATTAGCAAGTTACAATATTATTTGCCACTTTTAACCTTGCTTAGTTTTTGGTTATGCCTGCCATTTTTGGCATTTCTTCCTTCTCCCACAGCTAGGCCATAACAGGTTAAGACACCATGGTTTCAATCTGATTTATGAATGTCTCTATTAGAATGTAAACTGCTTTCTGCCAACCTTCCCTTTGGGGGGTGGGGGAATACCTACCCACTCCTTCAAGATGTAGTAAAGTAATGGTAATTTCCCTCACTTGAAACTCCCTCACACTGTGCTTTAGCATCATATACAGCATAATTTATAAAAGTGCGAGCAAGGGCAGAATTGTTCCCTTAATAGATTCTGAAGATTCCAATTTCCATTCTGCCACACAAGACTGAAAATCCACTCGTGCTCACTTATCTGTATCTTTGCCTCATCCTCACACTGAATCAAAAATCAGGTTCAGGTGCAGGTTAAGAGCAGACATTTTACCTCAGGAATAGAGGGGCTTATTAAATATCTCCACACAATTAACATCACAGTATCAATAGGAATTATCATTATGCTCTGTCAATCAGATACTGAATTTTGCTTCAGGGAAACAAAATTTAAATTCTAGTAGGTGTCCTCCTTTTTCTCCTCCTCCTCCTCCTCCTCCTTTTCTTTTACATTCTTCGCTTAAAATTGGATAATTACGTGACTTTTCATTAGGCTCCTCAGAGCGTAATAGATCACGATATTCACCCTTTGACCTTGGTGATGAATGTCTCTGCCAAAAACCTGTGACAAGCATGATTCTAATGAGAATAAAATACCAAATAACAGGGGAGTGTCTTATAATGAAAGAACAAAGCAAAAACTAAATACATGTTTCTTACCTTGCAATGTAGATTCTGTTCATAAAATAGGTTTTTAAAATTTCAGGGGTAGATTCTGTTCATAAAATAGGCCTTTCAAATTGCAGGCGTAAATAGAAAAGCAAATGTGTGTTGATACATTATAAGAGTTTAGAAGACAAGAACAATTGACTTGATTCTGAGACAAAGGAAAGCAAACACAAGGAAGTGGCATTGTGCTGTTTGAAATCCAATATAATGTATTGTTATAATATCTGGAATGTTCAGCTAACATAAGGCTTTGTCAGTCAGGATTTTGAAGGTATATCAATAATCTATGGTCCTCCCTTTCTGTCTCAGATTTGTCTTTTTTGGTCACTATGCACACAATGTCATGCTATTTCTACACACGACTGGTTCAGAATGAAACTGAGCATCATTGCACTAACAGGCAGAAGGCATTGTGCAGCAATTCCCTATTTTGTCCCCTTAATGGATTTTCTGCAGTAAGAAAATGGATGGAAGGTATGGTGAAAAACACAGGAGGACTTTGAGTAGAAGATGCCATGGTCTGTCCTCTCTACCTAAAATTCCATGAGTATGACACCTTAAGAGCCTCATTGTACCAATACAGAGATGGAGAATTGGAATTCCCACTCTCTTGCCAGTTCAGCAGTGGTACAGTGCCAAATTTTAATGTGCAGGTGCTCATCACGACAACTCCCAATAGCCACACCTCCCAAGAGAGTCCAAAATAACAGGTGGCCTTGTTGCTCCATATCTGTAAATCAGTTCAAGTAGTTTTCATTTGCTACCAGCTTCTCTTATGGGTCCATTGCCAGTGAAGACTAAACCATGCAAAATACTTTACGTCACAAGAAGGAACAATATACTGTTCCTTGGAAAATTCACACCTCACCCCTACTGTGAGGACTGTAACTAAGCAGAAGGGGAACAGGGAACCTGTGGGGTGACAGATAAACCTGAGGTCCTCACTAATATCAAAGTGTGGGCCTAAAGTCCACAGCAACATTGTAATTCAGACATCTAAGAGAAGTCGCATGCAGACAGAGCTACTGTTGCACCAAAACAGCAGGCATCTCCATAAACCCCAGCAGCAAGAAATAGCTCTTTAATGAACACTTTCCTTTTGCTCTTCCTGATGGCTTCCTGCTGCAGCTCATTAGAATGGCAGGTGAAAGATCTGTGGCTAGGACCCAAAGGTTTCCTTGCTCCATTGGATAGAGCTTCCTCTGAGCAAAGGAAGTGAATCTTTGCAGATTTTAACCACCTTAATGCTTCTGTTGATTCCTTAAAGTGGATTCTGCACACATGTGATTATTGCACAGAACAAAACTATCTGTAATCCATTTCATGCTGACTAGATGCTTTGCTGATTGCATTTCGGCTACCCATGTGGGAATGATCCAGAGTGAAAGGAAGCTGAAACCATACCCCGAGTAACATTATTAATGAATTTTCTATTCTTCCCCTCCTGCAAAAGGAGCACAGAACAACTTGCCATGTTAATAAAACAAGTGGACAGTGATCAAATCATACAGCACACAAAAGCAATTAAAATACAACAATAATAATTTAGCTGAGGGCATGAAAACCAACATATCTGGAGCCAAATAGTTGGGTTAGAAAACAGTAATTGTGAACCAACTTCACCATTCTGTGGTGGGTAGCTGGGAGAATGAACTAGGACCATAACATCTTTTTGCAATTGTATTTGTTTTCTTAAAGGTGGACTGGCAACCTGTCTTAAGTTCATGGCTTCAGTGTTCAGCTAAAATATATGCTACTCCCACCCTTCCCTGCACTGAAGCCCAACCTTAAGGCTGTGTCTAGATTTAGGATATTTCTCTTCAGACAGGTATGTCTGTTAAATCTGCATTGCCCTAGAAGTGGCATCTAATTAAATTGTCCTGTTTTCTTCCCAACTGCACATCTTTAAGAGGAGAGGGGCTCTTGGTGGTGGTGGGGTTCCTAGCAACTCCAGAAAATGACCATTTCCAAGTTTTGACTGGAAGTGGAGGAGCGGAATAAGGCCCAAAAATAGGCTAGTGTTGTGCAGTTTATAGGATTTGCGTTCCCCTCCATTCTGCAATATGGTCAACTGACTATGCACTGTATCACAGTTGCATCCATTTTTAAAATTATGCAGATTGGCTGCCTGCTTCAGCACAATGAGTAGCATAGGTCATTAGAGGATTTCACCTCCTTGAAGTGCCACTAACTAGTTTCTTGCAGCAAACATAGCTCAGCCCCTAGAAGAATTCCATTCATTTGGACTGCAACTTTTATCATGGGCAGCTCAGGAAGGAAGAACTCTTGTTTCTAGGGAAAATTGATGCGCCAGACTTGAACAGCATGCTCCTTCTCTTGGTGTGATGGTAAATCTTCATCAATAGTTGCTACATTTAGGAGTTATGACCCTCTTATGCTGAGGAGTTACTCACACGAGTAATCCCAGTTGAAGCCCCATTTGGGACTTAACTGATGACCCAGAGAGTGTGAAATATGCTTTTCCCACATCTACATTAGCATAGTGGGCAATAATTTACTCTAATGGAATTTAAATGGTAAAGAAATATTAAAGAACACCATGCTAATAAACTGGGACAGTTTCTGCATCTATGAAGGAAGGCTGGAAAGAACTGAGGGCAAAATGACATGAAGGATCCCTGCAACAGCAGTATTTTAGCAGCTCCCAGCCCTGCACCCCAATTTGTTGTCAGTGAATCTTGAAACATTTTGAAGAATAAGAAGCCACAAATACTTCTGGCCTGGTCCTTTGCGGTGCTGTATTAATTAAATAGAGAAAAAGTGAGCATCATAGAAGGCAACTGTTTTAGGGAGATCCCACCCCATTCAGCAGTGTTTCCCAACCCTTTGTGTAGCATTTTCAGGGGGCTTGAGGGGTTGCTGTGGGAAGGAGCGCAGGGTGGGGAAGTCTGCTGGTGCCAACCCAGTTGCGTGTTCTGTACCTGGAACCGTTCTACTATTCCTGTCCCTCGGCATCATCGTTGGCTGCCTCTTCATTTCCAAGCTCCATTTGGCATCCTGTTTTTGAACTTTACACTTTCAAAGAGTTTGGACCATTCCACTGCAAGCACTATTGACTCCTGCACAAGCCTGCTTGCCAGTTAAGGTCAGCATCAGAGACTCTGCTCTCAGTCCCATCCTTATTTATTTATTTAAAAATTTGTATGCTTCCCAATTGTGCCACAGCACCTCTGGGAGGCTCACGGTCTCAAGATAAAACACAATAAAAACCGACAAGACATTAAGATACAATATCAATAAAATAAGGACTAAAACACAAAACAAGGGTCAAGTGGCATTAACTATTAAAATACATCCTTATATGTAAATGTTCTGTACCAAACTGAGTATGTGATGCAGGGTGTTTTCACTGGTGGCATCTTGACTGAAGATTGCCTTCCCTCTGAAGAACCTTTGTCAAGGAGATCTGAGCTGCTAGTCTTTTGACATTTGCTCAAGACCTTGTCATTTCAGTGCACTTATAAGTGTCCAGTTTTAGTTCTCCAGTTCACTGCTGTTTGTCTAAAATGATCTCTTGTTGCTGTTGTTTTTAATAATCTGGTAGCTCAATTTAGTAGTTATCTAGAAAAGATAAGAAGCATCACTTGTTTGCCTTGTAGCAGAAGGAACAATATTTTAGGATTCTAGTTTCAGCAACTTTCATGGATCAGGAGGAAACTGATCTGTGGTTGGATTTTAGAGGCAGCTGGCTACACACCCCTCCTTACCTTGTTGACTCGGTGCAAATCACGTTGACTGGACTGTCAGACTGGGAGGAAAATGGCACATTCCCTCAGTTATCAGTGAAAGGTGGGAGCAATCAGCCAAGCAATCAAAGCAGGACTACTTATATGATCTGCTCTATAATTCCTCATTATCCCATATCCCTGTTTTGATGACAAGTGAGCATGAATCTGCATTCACAACTATATGACTGTTATGCAAGGGTGTTTTGTTGTGGGTGACAAAGATTAAAGCTGTTCAGAAGGTCCGTGTGAGGTCAGGCAGGAAAGGCAGGCAGGGAGAAAATACTTTCAAGCTGTTGTAAAAAGTTGTACTGTGTGGCTAAGGGACACATCACTGGAAGTGATGAATAGACCCTGATCAGTGTTTTCTACCAAGTATGGTTGTTTTTAACAAAATGGCAATTTTGCCCCTGGGCACCTGTTGGAATGACTGCTTTTATTTTACAAGAGCAGAGGACTGCAATTAAACTACCTTGCATGGCACTATATGCTAGTACCGGGGTGTATATGAATTTGGTTTATGTTTGCAAATCATGGGAAAATGTTCAGTTCATAACCCTGAATGCAAATGCAAGCAAAAAAATAGGTTCTCTAAAATGCTTCCAAATACCCAAACTCACACTTGTTCTTGAAAATACGTGCCTTTTCACATTTTAGAATGCTTTTTTATTTTTTATTTTCAAGAGAAACAAAAAAGGAATATGAACAAGCACAGAAAAGGAGGTGAGCTGAGCTTCTAGGGGGTATTCAGAGGAAATGGGTGACTGTGAAGAGTACTTGTTTGCCCATTCCTTTCTCTAGCATAGTACTTTATGGCCAATGTAAATGGGACAATCTATAGCCCAATCTATTCCCCATCTTGGTGCTTTTCATATGCTTTGGGCCACAACTCTCATCATTCTCAGTCAGCACGATCACTTGGGTATGCTTTTGGGGAATAACTGGACTCCTGAATCTGTAAGTACCAGGTTTAGGGATGGTGGTACAGTTAAGCGCTGTTCAAAAGCCCCACATGCCCTTTCACAAATTCTCCGTTTCTCTGTAAATGAGGTAGTTGTTTTTCCTGATTCTTTTGCATTTGCAGGGATGCAGAGAATTTTGGAGAAATTTCTCCACATGTAGGGTGTTGGTGCTTACTGTTCTGTGGCTGAGGAGGGTGATGGCAGGTGGTATGCATGCTATTTCTTGTACTATTCTCATCTGGCTCTCCTTTTGCAGCCCCTCCAGCTGTTGGGGCTTTCTGAAGAGTGCCTTAGAACACTTAACCAGGGCTTCCTTTTTGGGGGCTTTCCACAAGCCAAACCAAAATTGCCTCACTCAGGTTTCAGGCACTCAGCACTGGAAATGCCCCGGAGGAAGCCTTGGTTAAGCGCTCTAGTAGGCTTTTGGAAAGTTCCAGCAGCCAGAGGAGTTGCAAGGAGAAAACACTATAAAAATGGTGAAGCCAAGTTCGCACCCTCCTCACTCTCATGCCTTAGCCCTCTGCTTACAGTAAGGTAAGCATTAATTTTCTCTAAAATTCTCACCCCTTCTCACAATTTTTGGCTGAAATTTCTTTTTGCCCCTTCCCACAATTAATAATGGAAAAGGATTTCTGGGCAGTATTAGGTACATGTCCATGTTCTTCTGTATCATCTAATGTGGTCTCAGGCTCATATTAGAGTCCTTTTTCATGTTTTGTTTTTCATTTAGACAAACCACTGAATTTTACTAGTATCTGAAATAATCACATGGGAAAATGAAGCACAGAAATTGATCTCAGCACTTTCTTTTGAGTAAACCCATGTGAAAACTTCTCATCTTGCTGGGATGTTCAAGGCTGGGGGTCATAGGATTTTTTTCTGCCTAAACATGCACGGGGCTCTTGTGAAATAAAACTATACTATGCAGTACAATATAAGATCCTCTAGAGCAATTTTTGTTTGTTTTTCTGTGGCGTTGCCATGCTTATGGAACACATATCTTCAAACAGGTCTCCCAAGATCTTATCTGAAGCTGCTTTTGAATAATATTTAGAGTTCTTTTGTTTATTTTCAACAGTTGCTGTTTTAATGCTCTATTTTAAGTCAGTTTTAATGTTTAAAGTACATATGTACTTACTTTGCATTGTGTTCAACATCTTTTATATTGTTATTTATTTTATATTGTTATTTTTGTATTTTATTGTATTTTATTTTGTGCTGTGAGCCACCCCGAGGCTTCGGCAAGGGGAGGCATAGAAATATTTTAATAAATAAAATCTGCTCTATTAAAGTTTTAACATTTTAGTATGGAGGATTAATTAACTGATTAACTGCATTTAGATCCTGCCTTTCCCCCAGGGAGCCCAAGGTGATATACATCCTTGTTCCAGAGGCCCACTTCCTGGTACTTTCCAGTAACATTCAGTCAAAACAGTATTATTCAGATATTGTCAGGTACAGGTTTCCAGCACAGTGACTGGGTTTGCATGTTATGAGAAACCAGGGCAATTTCTTACCCATGTTGGGCTCTTGTGACATCTGGATGCAGTCATAGCATTTCTGCATGGTACCTTCAGTTTTTGGAACCACTGAAAGAATCAGCAATCTGTTCTAAGCTTTCCATACTTCAACATGGCTTCTCTGGTCATCCAGAGCTGGATCTCCATTTTACCCTTGTAAATATGAAAATACCATCAAGTGCTGTGGTGTAAAGTAGAGTCCATCCATCTCTACTGCGCTAAGCTCCCTAACAGTACATGTCTCATCGCCTGCTTTATTCCTACTGGCTCAGCAATGTGCCCCTTTACCTGTTTATTTTCAGAAATGGGGGAAAAGCAGGTGAATGCATGAATGGAGAAGGGGGAACCATGGCCAAAGTGTTTCTTATGATTTAATACAAATTAGAAAGTGTTGCAAAGATGCAGGTACATTTGGGAGCAGAACAATCAGGATGAAGCTGCTGAGAGAACAGTAAAGTAAGGGAAGAGATTTTGCTCATGGAGGCTGCCAGGATGTGTGGCTAGGCCTGATGGAGGCCAGGAGGGTTGCATAGAAACCACATTGCCATGGTAACTACATGATCATCTGACCAGTATATTTAGGCAAAAATCCAAGTGCACAGAATTGTTTGCCATAATATGTAAATCCAGCCTATGATTTACATGGAAGTTCTGACAATCCGTGTCTCTTTTTCAGATCCCTCTGACAAAGGATGCTTACATCCACAGATTTCCTCTCCCCTTTTTAAGGTTTCTGTGGAAGATCTTACCCTCAGAGTTCCACCCCAGCTCTGCCTCTGGCTGTGACTGACCCACTCTGCTTACCTTACCCTGGCTCTCAATTATCATGGCAAAAAACCTGAACAGTTTCCACAGCACCTGGATTTTTGCCCAAACCTACCAGTCAGATGTTCATGTGATTCCCACAGCAACATGGTTTCTGCACTCCCTGCTCCATTTCACAACACATCCTAGTGATCGCCATGGGTGACACCTCCTTCCTTATGCTGTTGTTTCCTATGGACCTTAGCAGCCTTCTCTTGATGTTTCTGCCCAGGTTTTGAAGTGGTGCCCCCTCTACCTCCCTCTGCATCTCTGTAACAGTTCCTAGGCACTCCAGCCCTCATAGGAATTTTAATTAAATCAGAATAAACATCTTTCCTGTGACCCTGCCTGCCCTCCACTTCTGCCTTCATACATTTACCAGCTTTCCTCCTGTTTCTGAAAAGGGAGAGGGTCACATCTCTTGGCCAGTACAAATAGAGCAGGCGATGATGTGTCTGTGTTGCCAGGGAGCTGAGGGTTGTAGAAAATAGATGGCTGAGCTCCACCACTGCTCTTTCCACTGGACTCTAAGGAGTTTCCAGACCTGCAATGATAAAATGGAGATCCCAGGTTCAGATGATCAGAGAAGCTGTGGTGAAACATGGACAACTTAGAGCAGACTCTCCATGTTTTCAGGAGGCCATGTGGCTATGCCACAACTGTGTCTGGATGACACAACAGACCGACAAAGGTTAAACATCACCATGGCTTCTTCTGACATGTGAACCCAGCCTTACTTTGTGACCAAGGACTCTTGAACGTGGAGACTTAGGTGCATGAGATCAACCTACCAATATAATCAGATCATAAGAAGAGCCATGCAGGATCAGACCATCTAGTACAGCATTCTGTTCACACAGTGGCCAACCAGCTGCCCACGGGAAATCCACTTGGCAATCAGTGCAGCAGAGACTTCTAGCCCATGTGCCCTAGCAACTGATGCACATAGGTATATTGCCTCTGATGCTGGAGGTAGCATATAGCTATTAGGACTAGTAGCCATTGATGGGCTTCTCCTCTATGAATTTGTCCAATTCCCTGCTAAAGCCATCCAAAACAAAGGCCATGACTACACCTTGTGGAAATCATGGTTATGAAAAGGAACTTGAAATTTTGGCAGGATTAAATATATTAGAAGTCAAATAAAGGAGAACATTTAAAAATATTTCATGCATCATGAAACTAGATCTCATCTCTTTCTCTTTTCTGTGTCCTTTAAATAAGCTTGGTTTGCAGAAGACAGCAGGTGATGCCTTTCAAGACATTGAAAGCAGCAACAGAACCTGTCTGCCAATGCTGGCAGTCAAAATCCAAGCATTGCTTGTCTTCCTATAAACGTATTCATGGAGGATAAGTGCCTCCTAGTTATGATAGCTATTTTGGCACTGCAGCAAAAGTTGCACCCTCATTTTTCAACCATTCTTATTCAAATTTATAGAAAAGAAATTGCTCTTAAAAAGAAATTCAGAGGTGAAAAAAATAATCCTCTCTCTGGAAAAGATTCAGCTTTGCCAGTTTGTCATCAAGGGCAGGCATGGTCAGGCACCTTGCAAGGGCCCACCTCCTAGGGGTGGCCCACGGATAATTGCTCCTTGGAGTTGCTTCTGCTCAAAACCGCAGTAGAAACATCAGTACAATGCTGCTGAGGTCCACAGGGGGTAATAGCTTAAACACCAATCTACTTGTTTCTCTGGCCCAGAAAATATTAGTGATGAAAAGAAGCAACATTGGATGCTACTGTGGGTGGGGATTGGGAAAAAAAAGCATCATTTTGGAAAGCAAAATAATGGAACAAGAGCATTTTGAAATAATTTATGCACAGCATGATCCAATAGAAGGAAATGAAAATATGCTGCATTTTCAAGTTAATGGATTATTAACTAATTTAAGTTGTACTAATAATTTCACAATTCTGTTTCTGTCGGCAATATCAAAGATAGAGATGAATTACTTAATCTTCAGATATTGAAAAGTTGGAAATTCTACTTCATCAGAATTGCCTCATTTTCTTTCTAGCAACATTGATGCTGAATGCCAAGTTGGAGCTGCAGAAATTAAGCAGGGTATTTTTTTCAGGTATGCTAATCTAATAGGGGTCAAAGGCTTCCACCACTTTAATTTCTGCATCAGTCTGCCTTTTAAGAAGCAGTACTTATGACAACTAAGAATGCACTTTTAATACCACTAGCGGCTCTGTTTCCTTTCCTTATGAGTTTCTGCCATTATTGCTGTATTTGCTTTTGGTTGCTTCACCTGGAATATCCAGTCTGCTAAGACCCCTGCTCCTTTTGCCTCGAATGTTCCCTTGCTGTGGTCACTGGAGCACTTTTTATTTCATAATAGAAGGGAAGTACCTGGGAGATGCAACCAGCCATCTGTTACAGCTGTTTCCTTGTTTCTGGGCAGCTGAGCCTTAGGGCATAGCAAGGTGCTTAGGGCAGCTCTCCTGAAGTCAGCAAGATGGTTACAATTTCTCCGGCAGCTGACAAAACTGGTGGGCTTTCATCTGTGCCAAATATAACTACTTACTGAAATCAGTTTGACCTTGGGTGAAACCTGCCTCCCAGCTATTAAAACAGGCATATACGAAACATTTGTGGGATTAGACGGTACAAAGGTGCCTTTTCATTTGAAATTAATATTTTAAAAAAGAATCCCCCCTCCCCATCATAGAGTGGGCAGGTTATTTTGCGCATAAGCCACTCCCCAGTCTTCTTTTGGTCAATGCTGGGAAAGAATTGCACATTCTGCGGAGCAGTAAGAGAAACTGGGAAGGAGAATGAGCTTCAGTGGGGCTTGTTCTCATGTGTTTTCCAAGCTAGTGATTCCCTTCAGGGATTCTCCTTAAGAACATGTCTGTGTCCCACTCCTTCAAGAGGGGCTCTCTGAAGGTGAGCATGCCTCCTCCCCACCTTCTGCTCATCTAATTGGGTCTCTTCCCTCTGCTGGCATCTTGCCATGGGGTTCAGCCCAGAGGAGGTGGGGTGGTCTGTGTCTGGGAGTTCTTCATCTCCAGTGACCCCTCCCACCAGCTGTGCATCAGAGCCATTCTCAGGAACAGTCTGGCACAGCAAAGTGGCTGGCCTTGAGATAATCTTCCCCTCTTCCTCCTGCTGCTGTATCCTTGGACCTTGAGCTAACCCATGCTCCCCAACCTCTGAATCATCTTCCCAATCTGAATCAGCAGCTGTGACGTGGTTGGTATCCCATGGGAACACTTGTTCAAGCCTGCCAGGCCTATTGCTCCCAACAGTTATTGTCATGGCAGTAAGCCCAGGGCAGAATAAGGGCCCCAGCTAAGGGGGAGAGGTGTTACTACCCTGCTGCAGTAGTAACACCTCTCCCCCTTATTCAGCAACTGTGTTATTTCACAGGTCATTTTCCAGACTGGGCATCCTGTTCCTATAGTCATCCTTGAACTCAGCATGAAGGAAATCTCTGAGGATTTATCTTAAAAATAGGATGGAGAGCAGATCTCTCCACAGATGGGCCCGCACAGAGCCAGAAATGTTGCCTCTGTTGTTGTTGTTTTAACTAGCCCTTTAATAACATTATTAATCTCAACCAGTTCAGTCTTGGAAAGAGAACTGACCATTCCTATGGTCCCTGGGATGCTCATCCAGAGACCATGGAACTACTATGTAATCACAGCTATTTTCCATCATGGATTAGAGAGAAAGATCTTCCTGGCTTAAGGTTACTTTTCTTGGGAAATCTTGGCTCATCTGAGTGATAAGCTGGGTATTTGCACTGATGAGCAGGGTTTCCTGCACAGAGTTGGAGACAGAAGGGGCAGAGCACTGTGAAAGGGCTGGAGATTCCCCTTCTATACCCTATGCTGGTGTCCACTTTTAACATGTGGGCATGAGGAGTGAGGCCATGGAAACTGCATAGCATCAGGAAAGATGCAGCGCCATAGTCCCTTGTATTCGAGGTGGCCCCTTCAGGTGATTAGCTGGTGATGGGGACTTCAGAGTCTTTCACTTCCAAGAAATGAGGATGTCCTCCCATGTTCCATTATGTGCACCATTGCTGCACACAGCGCAGTTTTCTTGGACTGTGTATGTGTGCATGCATGCAGTGTGTGTATGAGATCAGAACTGGGGGCAGAGTAGGAGACCACAGTAGCCTCTACTCTGCTAGCATAGCATCCATCATGGCCATGATTATAGCCTAGCAGATGAAACTGAATGAGGTCCTTGACTTGAGCAGTCCTATTTTTATGAGTCTGATGGTGCCCACAGAGGTTTCCCAAGGTTCTCAGCCACGGAAAACACATTTCATCTGGGCATTCAGGAGCCTGAATCCAGCAGCTCTTTTGCATGCCAATGCACGTGCTCATTCACCTGTCGTAATTTTGCCGCTTCTCATCTCGCTGTCTCTCCCTCTCCCTGCCACACTGCAAGTACATTCTCTCTAACTAAAGCTAACAGGTATGCCCTCTTGTGAAACAGTTTTTCTTTACACTCAGAAGCTGTCATTGTGCTGAGAAAGCAGCCGCTTTAAACAGATTTCATCTCTGTGTGTCACTGCTCATGTCAAAGTATAAATGGGCTCAGATGTAAGAGTTGTCCTGCTTTCATCAAGGGAGCCTGCCTGCCTTTGCCCAGTTCTGCTTGGTTAAGCTTGTTATTTAAATTGTTAAAATTGAGACATCGGCAGTAAATTTTCAGAGAAGATATAACAATTATTAGATACAAGCGAGACTCTTGTACTGGGGGAAACATAGCATGCCCTCCATCTAGAATGGAATTAGCCACAAATAATTTACAGCAGTTTCTTTAAGGAAAGTGCCCTGTAGGACTTGGGAGTACATTAAATCACCACCGTTCCCCAACTGCACTGTATTTTCCACTTTAAGGGAAATTTGATGCAAGTCAGCTCAGTGGCTCAGCACTCCAGGGTGCTACCTTTAAAATCCAATGAATTTTGGAGAACAGCACTGGGTTCCCAGTGCTGACTTTTTGCCCTGAGCACTCAGTCTCTGGGTTTCTCATGCACTTGGCAAAGGAGCAAAGGAAGGGCACTACAACAGAGCTCCTTGCTCCTTCATGGAGAAAATCAAGTGCATACTTTGGAGATGGGCAGAACCTGGCACCAATCTTGTTTCTCCTATTAAGGCTGTGGAAGACTGATGGATATCATCAAAGGAGGAGGCCTTTGGCAATGGCAAAGGTACAACCCTCTTAATAGCCCAGGTTTGGCCACTGGTGCTGACTGAAAGAGATTTTGTTTTTACAAACTTGAGCAATAGCAGATGTGAAATACTTCTATATTTTTGTTAAACCTGGCTTTATTGCATTTTATTGCATGTATACATTTTAAAGTTTTTAATGTACACACACACATTGGTATGAAAACTGCATTATGACAGCCGTACAATGTACAAAATGATGGATGGTATGGAAGACTCGGGGTCATCGCATGAAGCTGGTGGGAGATTCAGGATACATAAAAGGACACATTCAGGACGCTTCACACAGTGCATAGTTAAGTGATGAGCCTCATTTCCATGAGATGTCAAGATGGACACCAGTGTGGACAGCTTTGAAAGAGGATTGGACAAATTAATGGGAAAGAAGACCATCAACTAGTCTTGATGGCTTTATACTACCCCCAGTATCAGAGGGAACATGGTTATATGCATGATTTTCTTGGGAACATGACTGCAAAGGTTACTGTTGCACTTATGTCTTACTTGTGGGTTTTTCACAAGCAGCCGGTTGGACACTGCCTGAACAGATGACTTTACTGGGTGAATTTTGACCCAGTGTGACTCATTTGAAGTTTTAAAACAAAATATTGCAAGGAAATAAGGAAAATACCTTCTTGTTGCTTTCTGCTTTTATTTCCTATTGAATTTTATATCATTTGTAGCTTGTTTTGTGTGCCTTGTAATAGAGAACAATTGGGAAGGCAACAGACCGTTATTGTTAGTGCCATACTCAGTAGCTGATCACATTTTTCAAGCAGGGAGGTGTAGGTTCAGTCCAGGCATATCCAGGTTGGACTTGAAGAGAATCCTGCCTAAAACCACGGAGGGTCACTGCCAGCCCATGTTGGCAATACTGGGCTAGATGATCCTCATTCAGAAATAGGCGGCTGCTTCCCTTGTGGGAGCATAGGTGAGTCTATAGCCTTCTCTGTCTTACAAAGTAAAGTCTGAGCATGCTTTTTGGAATCTGTAATAATTTATAGCTTGTGAATCAGGAAATAAATCTGGGTCATTACAAGGACTGCTGATTCTGGCCTGTTACTTTCTCTGAATGACTGACTACCATTTACATTGCCTTTCTTTACAATGAAAGTTATAAAACATATTTACTCACCACTTCTGATTCTTCACTCACAGGACTTTGAGTTCCATCTCCCTGTGTATCCTGATGGAAGACTAGTAGCAAAATTTGTCAGCCAGAATGGACTCCAGGACTGCTCTTCCATCCAAATCATGCTCAGTTGGGAAGACATATAATTCATGGCCCCAAACTGCATCTTTAATTAATCCAGGTCTTCCTTGGATATTTCAAACTAGTCTGGATTCTCTTTGCTTAATTCCTTGTGTTTATCAAGAATCAATGACTGGAAACCGCAAACAACCTCAGACTTGGGAGACAAATCCAGTCAGTCTAAGATTAATATCCTATCCTGTTGGGTTCCCAAGATGGTCATGTTCTCTTCTCTTGACTCCACCTCCTTCCCCACTCCCCCACCATTGATTGTCTTGTGGTTTTCCAGTCTTTGTGAAGTTTTTTTCCCTCATTCTGAAAGTTTGAAATGCCTTCATTGAAGTTTAGTGACTGGTAGTGCTCAAGGGTAACATTGGTTGAAGGCGGGTCTTGTATTGGGTTTGGGGCCCTGCTCTTTTGCATCTGGCCCCATTTTCCACTAGGCTGCAGTCCTCAAGAACTTCTTCAAAGTGGAGTTTAGCCCTTCGGCTGAAAGATGTTCAACTTTCCTGCTGACATGGAAGTCTACTCCTCCATATTACATGCATTTAAGCTCTGAAACCACAAGCAAATACAAAGCAAGACCTTCTGAGTCCAAATGAGAGAGAGTCCTGTGATCCCTGAGGACAGCATCCCAGAGACCACAGAATTGCTCAGAAAGGCCCTTCTGGGGTTGGGGATGGTATGCTGTTTTTGAAAGGCTAAGCTGAGGATCCATTACCATGAACCCACCCATTTGCAGCTAATGTTGGAACCAGACCAGCTGTCCTCCCAAGGCAGAAAAGCAATCTTAGAGGGGGAAAGAGGGTCTTCTGATGGGTGTGGAAGTGGAGCGGGGGAGATGGAGATCAAAGAGGCCAAATATCCTGATCCTCCTCCAACTTCCTTCCTTCAGCCTCCAAAACACCCTCACTAGATGGGTGCTGAATAGTCCATCTGGTGAATATCACTAGAGAGGACGATGATGATTACATTTCTATACCACCCATAGCCAAAGCTCTCTGGAGAGTTCACAGCATTTAAGTCACCCATCCACATTTCAACCAGATCTGACCCTGCTTAGCTTCCAAGATGAGGGAGGATCAGACACTTGAGGCTATCTGGAAGCTATAGATGTAGGATAGGTTCTTCCTGCCCTGTCAGCTTCAGCCTGAGAATGTATAGGAATCTTAGAAGTCGCTGAGTTCAGGGGCTTCAAACATTTTAGTGCTTAGCCTGCCTTACCATAAAGGCTCCAAGTAGGTAACAATATATGAATAAGGAAGAGCAAGTTACAATAAATGAAATAGTTAAGACTTAGTCAATTGACAACCAGGTCCTGTCTCTAAGGGGCAACAGCATCTTTCATGCACTCTTGTAAATAGGTAGCCTCCTTTCCCTTTAGACTAAGACTTACAGAGAAGTAAATTGTCTATGTAAGACTTAGATCAAATGAACAAGAGATTCATTTTGCCATCAAACTGCTTCTGTGGTCCTTTGGGGTAGGCAGCCCTACTACCTTCCGGATAGTTTGGACTACGAATTCTCAGTATCTCCAACCACCATGGTCAACAGTCAGGGATGGTGGGTATTGCAGTCCAAAACATATTGAGGGCAGTTAATTGCCTGGTCTGCACTGTAATGATAGTTTAGCAGATGGGTTATATTTTATTTATACAGGTTTGTAATTTTTTAAATGAAAAAATCCATTGTGGATTTTTGTTGTGTGCTCTAATGGACAGCTCAGCAGCCCGATGGCAATGTGTGAGTGTGTGTATTGTACAAAATCAGTTTGGAAATGCTGTGTGATACACGTTTCATTTCTTTTGTGTGTACCATGACATAACACCAGTAAGGTAGCAGCATATAAAAAATAACAGCAGGTATAGGACAGTTCTTGAAGCAAAGAAAGACACTTTGCCACACAATTTGCCACGCATCAGAACTATTACGGTGCCTAAGTGAATCTACAAGAACAGCAAGTCATGGTATGAGTTGGATACATTCCTTAAAAAAAATTCCTATGATCAGCCAAGTGATTTTGTAAATACCCATTTAAGATAGTAAAAAGAAAAGACTGAGCTGTTGCTATTGGCCCAACGCAGAATCAGGTTTCCCATGCAATGAGATTTCAGTATTTATTAAAATGCTAACAGATAGACTTCTTGACAACAGCCCAGAATTCTAACTATTGTGTGACACCTGACTAAAACAAAACAAAACAAAACAAAGCCCCCCAAACACACGCAAGTGTCGCTCCACTTCTTCTGGCCTTTTTTATTCAGCATTGTCTTGGCGTCAACACTTCAGTGCTGTCGCTCCAGTCCAAGAACCAATAAGCACATTTGATGATTGTTCACTAGGTTCAAAACACTTGAAACATTTCAAAGCATCTGACATCCTTTCAAGTTAGCTGCTATAAACCGAATGCAAACAGAGTGGGTTTCAGAGAGGCTGTGTCAATCAACACTCAATCTGTATGTTCTCACAGACATTCTTTATCCTGGCTGATTTATTTCATATTAAAAGGGCTGTCAGTCTGGATCACAAGAACAGACGGGGATGGGGTGGGGGAGTTTTTGACGGTATGTGTGCGGGGATGTGCCCCACCTCCGCCCTGCTTCTTACTTCAGTGTTAGTCTAGATTTCTTTCTTATCCTCAGGTAAGACGTGACTTCTGGATACCACCTGTTTTATAGCAGAAAAATACTTTGCATCATTATGAGCGTTCCTTTCAAAATCACCCATCAAAATGCAGCATGCAGAAATAATGCTGTCCCCCTTTCACTGAAAACAGTGGTGTATGGAGCTGCACTTTCAGTCTGACTTCCCTTGGTTCAAGTTGCATAGACTGTCAAAGGCTCCAGTGCAGGAGCTGTCTTCGTACCCACTTCTTGCACTGTTCATCCACCCTTTCCTGGCCTGGAGCCTTCCAAATGAGTTCAAATAAAAGCACCCCAGCCAAGCCATTCTGACCGGGACTGATAAGAGCTTTAGTCCAAGGCTATGTTAATCCGATTATTTAATTATACTACATTTTCCTGCCTTTTATCATCAGTAATGAATGCCTTTTAAAAATGCAAAAAGAAGAATTTTTCCTATGCATTCTGATGGACAGAGATACAGAAAGGCATACCTTTTGTGGAGGTTGTGGTTCAAAAGGACTATGCTTTTAAGGCTAATACTAAGATCAGGGCATCTATAAACCTGCAAGGACTGCAGAAATTGTTCACTCAGTATTTATTTCTGAGAGTGAGATTGATGTAATGCTTTATATCCCCAGGATGTTTCTAGGATGGGTCCTGAGAATGCATATGCATGAATATAATTTCTGTGAACCATCATCTACACAAGTTATGCACAGCTAAGTCTATCATGTGGAGGCCAAACTGTGTGAAAAGTAGGGGAATTGATAGCAGAATAGTTGCCAATAGGGGGCATCAGAAGACCCTGATGCTGAGAACAGTTGACTGCAAAGAAGAAGGGGAATGCAGAGGGTGAGGTGGCTAGATGGAGTCACTGGGGCAGTGGGTGTGAGCTTGGGTGGACTCCGAGGGATGGTGGAGGACAGGAGAGCCTGGAGGAATGTTGTCCATGGGGTCATGATGGGTTGGCATGACTTTGCGACTAACAACAACAAACCCTTTCACTGTCCAACCTCCAAATCTCAGCCCCACTGGCTTTTCCCCCATGGGGCTTTAAGCACTTTTTTGGAACTGCTTCTTAATGTCACAGACTTCTCTGCAGAAGTTATATTGTTATTCCTGTTAATGTTGAGATATGATCTCTTAGAGCAAGGGGACTGAACTTGTTCCAAATTTCATTTTGGTGACACTCTTGTGTGTGTGTGTGTGTGTGTGTGTGTGAGAGAGAGAGAGAGAGAGAGAGAGAGAGAGAGAGAGAGAGAGCGCGAGCGCGAGAGGGCATATTCCAATAGCTGGTGGAGCCAAAGACAAAAGTTCAGGCTAAAGTACCAGAAATGCCAGGATATTTTATCTTAGAGCTTCTTCTGCTTGTAACTAAAGTTTATGAGAATCATTTATCCCTTCTAGAATGGGTTTAAAAAAAACCTTACCCCCAAACTGGGAAACTCTGCACCCTGTAATAGAGACTCTGTGGTTTTGTAGCTTCTTTCTTCTAGGCCTGCCTTCACCAACCAATCCTGAAGAAATCATATTTGGTTTTGGAAATGAAACAAATGTTCCTTTCTTGATGGACAACTAGCTCCAAGTACTCTTGGATAAGATGGAGTATCTGGATCCCTTTCAAGCAGGCTTCAAGGCTGGGTTTTGGAGTGGAAATGGCATTGGTTACCCTATAGGGTGATTTATGCTAGAAGGAGTAGCTTTCTGATACTCCTTAGCACTTTTTGATACCGTTGATGAAGCTGCCAGTTTGCTGTGTGTCCAGTGCTGTTGCACCAGTTCTGTGGGAGTCCCCATTCCTGACTACAGCAATGCCAGCGCTGATGCCTTGGTTCTGCTGGATAGCTCCCCTGAACTGCAGACCTGGCCAAGCCTCTCTCCGTCCAGTCCTTGTTGGACAGCTCCCCAGCTGGTTGAGGCCTTCTGCACTTGCTCCTTCTGCCCCAGGTGACCTCCTGAACAACTCAGAGTGGGTGGGAAAGAACACCTGGACACCAAGATGCTGACTCCAACATTTGCAATCTATAAGCAGGAATAGCTCGACACAGCCATATGGGGTGCCTTGAGAAACCTCAGCAGAGAGCAGCCAACAGCCTTGATAGAAATAGTCATTCGCTTATGTGACTTCAGTACTGACTGGTTAATTTGAATATTGGAACTGATGTAACTGTACATCTCAAGGACTTTTTTAACCACAAGAACTATGGCAAGGAGACAGAGGGGCTGTTCACATGTAATGGTGGCAAATCTTGAGTTGATTAATCCTACTACTAATCTACTAATTGTAGATTAACTGTGGACTGTTTAACCTATGATTAACCTATAATGACCATGTTCAGTTGTCACATAGCAATTCCCAGTCAGCCTGATCAAGGATTGATATTCAGAATGGTCTCAGAATTAACCTACAGTTTCCTGCCATTACACATGAACAGGGTGACAGTGAGTATAACGGAATTTGCTTCCCACCCTTTCCCTATACAACCATGGTAAAGTAAAATCATAAGGAGTGGAAAATGTGACAGTTTAAGTAAAATTCTGGGGAAATCTACCTCAGCGAACAGTAAACTTCACATATATGATGAAAATAATCCAGCTTGACCTTTTTGCTAACAAGGTTTACCTTTATATAAACTGTAGTGTAAACCTAGAGATGCTTTTCATTTGAGTAATTATCCTGGTACTTGGGTTTTACATCCAGGTTTTATTACAAGCGATGGAGTGGATCCAGAATTAGTCATACTTAGAGGAGACCCATTGAAATCAATGAGACAAGTAAGTCATGATTAATTAAAACTCCATGTGGGAAATCCATAGGTAACTTTACATGAACTCTCCTTATGGATAAATGCAGCCCTTGGGGAAGGGTGGTGGCTGGGATAGGCAAGGAATACATTTTTTCAGTTTAAAGCAAAGGGCTGTGAGGAGTGCTGATAGGCTGGTGATCAGTGACATCACTAAGATACCACCTCCTTTCCCCCCAGAGTAGTTTTTTGTTACAAAAGCCATGAATCAGATGGCGATGTTTTAAAGACTGTTTTAATTATTTAATCTGGAGACTTCTGGATGTTTTGGATTGCAATTTTCTCATCTCTGACTGTTAGCCATGCTGGCTAGGGCTGATGGGAGTTGCCATCCAGAACAACTGGAGAGCACCAGCATGGAGAAAAGTAGCTTAAAAGTATAACCATGCAAATGGTGCTTCTGTAATCATTTGAGGAGTGGTTCAAATGTGGGGTATGTGGAAAGCCCATAAGAAACACTGGAATAGGGGCCAAACAGACAAGGAGCTCATCATTTGCTGCAGCCATGGGTGCATGTGGAAGGTATCTTGGCTGACAACTATAGGAGCAAACCTCCATGCTTTCTCCTGCCTTTATGTATAAGGCCTTCCTCATGTGGTTGCACCATTACATTCCCTCCTCATCTTTCCCTGCTGTTCCTCTTATTGTGCTGAATGCAGAAGAGACAAACTGCACTGGAGAGGCATTTATAACAGGAATGACCCTTCTGAATTCTGTGATGGAAGCAAGAGCCACCTAAAGCCTCAGGTGGATGGAGTTGTGCATGGCAGTAAGAAACGACATGACTGTGTCTGTGCTTTCTTTAAGGAACAGATTTAGTAATGAATGGCTAAGGATCATGCAGGATCTTCCTTCCTCTCTCCTGCCCTAAAGCACTTCAGAAGGAGGCAATGTTTCTTCTACAGTGTGAACGGTGAAAAGGAAAGTTGTGTGAATAAGCAGTACCTATAAAATAAAAAAGGGGCATTCATATCTGTCCATCTAGCATCACATCAAGGATATGGACCAATACTGTGCATCTTAGATACCAAAAACTTGGCCTGTGTAGTAAGGGCCCCCCACAGGTGTGCACTCTGAGATTATTTTGTTTTTAAAACACATCCATTATTTTTATTAACTTATATGTATGCATAGGATTGAAGGCTGCAGTAATAGCTTTAGCCAACAGTGTCAAATTTCCTTAATAGGTGCACAAGTTTTCTGTCCATGGAGCTTCAAGCCAAAGGAAATTTGTAGGCTGAGGGACATGGGGTCTTCCCATGCCATTCAGGAGACATGGGTCTGCCCCTGCCCAGGCTATAGGCCAGGACAGGGGCCATGCTTAGGGTACTGGCAGCCATGGCTTCTTTCTAACAGAGCAGGCACAATGTGTCCAGCTCTGACAGCTGGGTAAGTTTATGTGAAGTCTTTGCCCCATCAAAGTACAGGCTATTCCAGTTCATCTAAAGCCAGGTCTGTTTGTGATTGTGTGTGTGCGTGCACGCGTGGATTCTTTACCAACAATCTGTCTGCATTAGATTTAATTAGCAGTGCAACAAATAGATGCAGTACTGTGAAATTTTATCATGCTTCCCTGACTCTTGAATATAATATTTTTCTAGGCTCTGAACTAGAGACGATATTGGGATCTCGTATCTGCTTTTAATTTTCAGTGTGTGTGATATCCTAGTTATAATGTATGCTAGTACTAGCAGGCAATATAACTAACTGATCCAGCATGCGGCATTATCCATCTACTGAAAGACAGAATGGGTGGCAACAATTTATATTAAGGACATAATCACAGTGGCAGTTCCTAATTCTTCCCCAATTTCTGTGGAATTTCCTGTAATAACATTTTTCACAATGAACTCAGTTGGTATTAATGTGCATGTAATATGGTATTCTATAGGAATTCTATTGCAATTTAGCTTTCATTAATCTCTACTTATCGTAAAGTGTTACTGCAAGCATTTCATTGCCTACCACTTTGTTAAAAAAAAATCCCCCATTTTTCTTTTTCTTTTTTTTAAATTATGAGGTTCTTACATGCTTGAAAATGGCTCATAAATAAATATGGGTTCAGTAAGTCAAATATGTATAAAACAGTTCCTCTGATTATATTGATCCCATGCCAACACCTAGGCATGGTTCATTGCTTACCTTAGATGATGATCATTCTCCTTATTAGAGGGTTTGTTTGGGAGTTTTTGTTTTGTTGTATACTTCACACAACCAGGAAACATCCTCCACATCATGTGCACCATCTTCCATATCAACTGTTCTGTCATGGGATCCTTACATATTATAAAACATTCTGAGAACATGAAGTATAAGGTTTACATCAGTT
>NW_025336321.1:1647443-1661427 GCF_004798865.1 Varanus komodoensis
ACTTTTTTTGGTTCCACTGTCCTTTTATTACTGGTTTTATTTAGTGTATTTTCACTGCATCTGCATCTATCAAGTACACTCTAATATAGTATAATATAATAATTTAATCATTCACTTTTCTCCTGAAATGTGTTATGTTTTATGTGTCTTACAGAGCAATCCAGTGACCATTAGACAGCTTCTAGACAGCCATAGGATTGTTTAGATTCCCAGCTCCAAGGTCTGGAAGAAAGCTCCAATCCTGGACTTGGGGATCAGCACTAGATCCCCTTCCCCACTTCACAACTGATGTGAAAAGCACTGGGCTGCCTGCTTCTCCAGAGCTGCCAAAGTGACTCTGGAGCAGGGTTTGGTGGATGTTCTGAGAGGCAGGGAGGAGAGGGTTTGGCAAACTTCAAGATACAAGCTATCTTGGTTGCACCTCAGACTCCTTCCTTTCTGCCTTGAGGTGCTGCACTTAACCAGCTGACCTCAGCTCCTTAGCTGTTTGCCATGGAGGTGACTTTTGCCCCCACATTTTTGCTGGTTTGCAGACTCCTCTGAGTTTGGAAAGTTAGGGTGTCCCTGTTGGATTTTGCCCTTCGGCAGCAATTCAGTCCAACAGTGTAGGGCAAGAATGGGGCCCTGGGATGGCTATTCTTCCAATGCCATAATGCTTCACTGTGAAAGAGTCTTAAGCATTACAACTCTCTAACTCCTGCAACTGCACCCCTCTAACATTGTCGTCTTCCTTCCTGGAGACACCCCTATGACATACGCTGTTTTCATATAAATGCCTAACAAGTAAACAAACAAACTAAAACAGGAGAGGGGACTGGAAGCGAATCACTGCACCCACCCCAAGTGTGACCCACATTTGCACACGAACCACTGCTGGGCTTCTGTCTAGAAAAAGTAAGTCTCCATCCTAGTTTTTGGCTCACGATTAAGTCACCCATCCAGCTGATGGCCAGGCTGATCACTTCTTGGCTTGAATCCTGCCATAAAATAGCTGCATGTTTTTGTGACATGCAACATTTCTTTCTCTGCTTAATTAGGAGCATCACAGTGATGTCGCAAGTTCAAATTAAGAAGTGATCATCTCAACTTCAGCAGGAATAAAAAGTATCGAACAAGTGAAAAACAGGTGCCTTCATTTAGTCCAATTAACATGTTGGATACCCATTTTTAAGTAGCACAGATCTTGTCGTAAGACTTAATATGTGAGAGTGAAGCATGGATGCATGAATATGCATCGAGTACTATGCCACCCAGGCTGCAAACTACTGCTATTAATAAATAACAAATGGCTTTGGCACTCCTTTTGAGAAGACGCCTATGGTAGCCAGCCAAAACCTTTCACTCCTGCCTCTTGTTTGTAAAACATTTCCACTTTGCCAGGATATTGCAATTCATTTTATTGATGAACTCATCCATAGACCTCCCATTGATCCTGGAGTAAAGAATGTTCTATGTGGGAAAATCTTACATTGGCAGGGCTGTGGAACAAATGGTCTACTTAGCTTTGCCTATCTGTATCCTTTTCTGATTTACTTGACTCTTCTGCATCTCTGGCAGGAAATACATTTTTTCCTTCTGCATATAGTAGTGTTGGACTAGGGTGTAATAATGCACTGCTTATGCTCTTGTGTTTTACATTCATAAAATTAAATATTTACACAGTGCCACAGAAGTGCCTAGTGGATTCCAGTTGTATAAAAAATGACAGGACACCGCCCTGAGGAGATTACAGTTGTAAGTACTTACTGACATTTATTATTCATGGTAAAGTTTTCAGTTTATTGTCCTCTTACATTTATGCATGTTATACATATATTCATTAAAATTATATTTTAAAATGATATACAGTAGAAAAATAGATTCAGCTAAGAATATTTTCATTTGTAATATCTTTCTCAAATACAAACACACAAAAGAGTATATGGAAATCTTTTCCATTTATAGGGCTGGATCTAGATTTAGTCATATTAGAGTAGACCCACTGAAATCCATGGAGCTTAAGCTAGTCATGCCTAAATCAAATTCCACTGATTTCATTGGATCTGTACTATAAGTATAACTAAACCTGGATCCCACCAAAGCCTTACTATTGGAGCATTCTTTAATTGTTAATATGATGTCTTGGAGTAATTTTTTCTTCCTGGTATGTTGTGACAATCTGCTATTGATTATATGGAGCCATCCATGTATATTGTGAAGTACAGACTAAGGTCTGTACTCTCCACATACTTTGAAGCTTACCAGTGAGATCAATTTTTGGAACCAGATTTAGGCACATAAACTGGACTGAGAGAAGCAGAGTTTTCCATTGCCTTCTCCCAATGGCAGTTCCTCCAGCTATCCAAAACTGGTTCACAGAGGAATGGGGGAACATGCTGAACTGGGTGAGCTTCTCCAGATCAATCAATGACAGCTTCAGCAAGCAGAACCCTGCGGTCCATTGAAGGCAGATTCTGAATTCAAGCCATGGAATAATGTTCAAGACTGCTTCAAAGGGTTTCTAATCTAAAGGTGAATATGCATGCATAGCCTACAGCTCAGAAATTGGGTGCAATGTATCAACAGATAAAAAACTCACAGTTCACATATCTTGGGAGTTCAGCCTATGCTGGACTTCATCTATCAAAACAAGTGATTGTACTAATTGATATTATAAACCAGCTTGTGTGTGCATCCAGTATAGCACGCATGCACTCCCATAAAAGCGGTTCATTGGTTGTGTGCTAAATCAGGCCATAGCATAAGGGCATATCTATACTTGTAAGTAAACTCCCCTGAACATAATCATAGAATCAGAGAGTTGGAAGGGGCCAGAAGGCCATTTGGTCCAACCTCTTGCTATTGCAGGAAGCTAAATTACACCATTTGATTCAAATAACTGTCCAGATGCTTTCTGAATGTCTCCAGCAAGGGAGAGCCCACAACTTCCCCAGTTAATGGATTCCATTGTCGTATTGCTTTGACAGTGAGGAAATTCTTCCTGGTGTCTAGTCTAAATCTAGTTTCTTTGAACAAGTCCATTATTGTGTGTCCTGTACTCTGGATTGACTGAGAAGAGATCTTGTCCTTCCTCTTTGTGACACCCTTTCAGGTACTTGTAAGAGCTATCATATCACTCCTCAATCTTCTCTTCTCGAGGCTGATCTGGGATGGGATGCAGCAATGGGATTGTATTGCATGTCCTCTTATGAAGTTATATATAGAACTTCATGTATCATTGCAGACTAAAACTATCTAAGGATAAGAATTAACAAAGGGAATAAAAGCTTGGAGATTGTGGGTTTGTATAATAATAGATGGAGATAGAGAAGTCACTTGGGAACAAGCAGGGATAGAAGAAGAACCCTATCAGTAATGCTTGAAGGGCTTTGATGCTGATGGAATATTAGGTAGATCAACCACTCTGCTCTTAAGAACCAAACAAGTGCAGAATTGGGAGTAGTTCTCAGGTGCATCTTGTCAAGGATGTTAATACTCGTTTTAATGTGGATCTAGCTGGTAAAATGAGGGCAGGCAGACTATGAGCATATTGGACTAGGGATGTATGGATTCTGTACATTCCCTTTCATTCATGTGTTAGGGATTTTCAGTCACTTTTTGTTCCATTGTCTCCTCACAAATGGAATCTAATTTTGAGAAAATGTATTGGTATGCAGATCCACAAATTCATACCCAAAAAATGGCAAATCTCTGCCAAGTCTGCAAATCCTTCCAAAATGCATGTGTTCACACTTTAGTCCATGAAGGAAAATACAAATTGTTGCATGGTATTTTTGTTTAATGTATTTTATATCTGCATTTTTAAAAAACAAAATAGAGCGCAAAGTCTACAGGAAAAAGTCTACAGGAAAATCCATGTGACTCAGGAAAAAGTTCAGAAGTGGGTTGTATTTTTAGGAATTTGAACTCATTTATTACAGATTTCTCCAACACCCTTAGGCAAATCTAACCTATTTTGTTTTCTTACTAGAATCCAAAGATCTACTAACACATGCTAAATGCAAAATATACATACTTAGAATTAAAGAATAGGACACCTCAGAGTAGATTCTGAGCCCTGGAATTTATTTTCAATGCCAGAAATTAAATGAATTCACAAACCTTTTAAACAGAAGTTTGATCCTGATAATCCCGAACTTTTGTGATTGCAGCAGCCTAATTAAGGTGAAAATAAAACATTTTGCTGTGGATAGTGTTAAACAATTGAAAATTGGAGACCCTCACTGATCACCTGTACATTTCCCAGATAACTTCCATAGATCTCAAACTGTCTTCTGGCTGCCTCCGTGTTAAAGCATCATGGTTTTAATGACCTTTTGTTCAGAGTGCAACAACTTTTGATCATCATTAACAGTTTGGAAAATAAGGATATTCAGAGAGGAAAAGCATCTGAATTTTATAAGTGAAGCTGATCTAGAATAAAATGGTACACGAGCACAGAGAAGTTGTCTGGCGAGAGCGATCGCATCTCCCTGTGACATCTTAAATGTGTTATGTATGAAACATTGGAATATGTAAAAACACACTGCAGGAAGGATTCTGCACTCTCAGGGGGCAAAGCAGATGACTTAATACACTTTTGCCATTTCTAATTTCAGAGATTCAATGGCTCATTAATTGCATATCTTACAAATGAAGTTGGAGAGCTGCTGGTGTGGTGTATACAAATGCATAGTTCTCAGACCATAAAAGCATTTCTATTACTGTACATGAGGAATTGATAGCCATTTGACTTTCTTTCTCAAATTAGCATGCCTTACTTTTTCATAGGAAATGAAGGCAATCAACATGTGGCACTTAAAGCATTAGACTGGTAAATTCAGCATTTCCTTAACACCTGCATTACACCATAAAGCAGTTTTTGCAGGTTTTTTGCAATCACTCACAGGACTTAGCAGGTGCTCTGATCCTAACCTGAACCCAGCAGTATTGTCTGGGAACCATTCTGGCTGGGTTCAGACAGCACAACAAGCCACCCCAGCTTATAAGTTGTGCAGTGTGGCTGGCTTGACCCTGAGGCTCACAGTGTGCCCAGTGGGCACATCATACTTTTGGAGCTATGTTTCCCCTTTGGTCCACATGCACATCTCCCAGAGGAACTAGTTGACCATCCTGCCTTCCTCTCCTCCCCATTGCAGCTCCATAGTGGGGGGAACACAGGAGCTGGTGACCCAGCTGCTGCTTGTGTTCTCTACGTGCTTCACCTGGGGTGGTGGTGGTTGTATGAGTAGGCCACAAAACCCTACAGCAAGCCATGTTGTTGAACTGGCTTAGCAGTCACCCCATGGGGAAGCTTGCTGGGTTTGGACACCACGCTAAGCCGCTGCGGCTTGAGGAGGTGGGCCACAGGCAAATGAGACTTCAAGAAGTACTCAGCAGTAGGAACATGTGAGGAATCTCACTTGAGAGTGGGAAAGCACTGGATTTCCTGGGCTTGGCCCCCTGGGCTCTGGCCTGCTTTCTCGTGGCTGTACGTCTGACTTCCTGCTGGGTAAACCAAGCACTTACATGGCTGCCTGCCAGCAAGGGAGCCCATGTAAACACTGTGTGAGCAGTGTCCCTTTTCCATGCACATGACTTGCAGCCCTGGCTTGAGCTGCATATGCTGTGGAGGAAGGTTGCCCGTTGGTCAACTGGACTTCTGAAAGCATTTGCAGACTGACTGTTAACCCAGCTTCTTAAGCAAGAAAGAGTGGATGGACAGCAGACAGCTGGATTCTGCAGAGGAGCATCACAACCCGACTCAGCAGCACTGATGGTATCTAGAAGGAGGGAGCAACACGTATAGGCTTGAGGAACATCGTTGTAGCCATCAGCTGCAAGGGCCTGGCAGAAGGCCGGCAGAATGCAGCTTGGTCTAAGCCCACCAGATTTTTTGAGGGGGTGGGGATGGGATGTTGTGGCAGCAGAAGGCAAGAAAAATGCACCCTCCAGGCATGGAAACTGAGGAGCCACATTCTGCTGGGCCTCCTCAAGAGAAGAACTTGAGTGGCTTTGCCTCTGCCTGGCAGGGGAGTGATTTTCTGGGTACAGTCACTGGCTGGAGTGATCCTGCAAATGCTGCCAGGGTAGGGTTGCAAAAGCTTGGGGAAATGCAGCACACTGCCTCGCAGAGCCCCAAGCAGGCCAGCCAGCAGCACCACAGGCCGCTCTGAAAAAAGGGGTTGCCCAGCAAGCCCCCTCTGCTGGGACTGGGCTACCAGGTAGTCATGGGGATGAGTAATCTGGGTGGAGTGATCTCTTCCCTGCTGGCCCATGTCCTCTCATCGGCTTCCTGCAGAGAAGCCCAAGGACAGCACAGCCTCACCTACAGCCACTCAGCCAGAGCAGCAGGTCTTACTGCTGCTGCCACCAAGCAGTTCTGTAGGGTTTGAGGCTTCACCTGGGATTGATGTGTTATCCAGGTTTGGGTGACTCAACTGGCTGGCTGGCTATGAGAGCCTACAACGAGCCATGAATGTCGGGGTAACGTCATTGCCGCAAAGAAGCCACCCTTTTGCGGTAGGGTTCACCAGGTTCTGACTATACATGCAGCCACCATGGTTTCGCAGCAATACCATGTTGTGTGAACCCTGTCACTATTACCATGTGGTGGTGCTTCCCAGTGGGGAGAGAGAAGAAAGCAGGTAAGAAATACCTGAGGTGTTTGCTCCAGTTTAACCTTCCTCCCCTTCTCAGGGCCATTGCCACCAACTGGAGAACATCCAAAGTAGATTAAAAAAAAAAGAAGAAGAACTGGTCTCAAAAAGTAAATGGAAAAGTAAGTCATTCTTTAAGAAGCTCAATGATTTCTTCCCAATATATTTTGAGTGCTTTCCTTGGGAGCTATAAAAAGATGCAGTACCTTTAATTAATCCATCATAGATTAAATAACAGGAGTAGGATAAAATAATACATGCTGTAATACTTATAACATGCATTTGTATACTTAAACAATTTCAGAGAACTATGTCATGATTCTTAAACAGTTGAAGGTAGGCAGATAAAATCATAGTTGAAGACATTTTACAATGCATGATAACAAACTGCTACATGTTAAATGTAACTTGAGGTCAAAAGTTTGGGCATTTCCTTTGAGAAGGACTTCAGGGGGCAAGAAAAGACTATTGCAGGTGCAAGTGTTAGTTGGACTTTTCCTCACCTGCCCACAAGTTTTTCTGCTCCAGCTGCCCAGTGCAAAGGGCCTGTATGAATCATTAGATTTTAGCATTGTGCATCATGGTTTATTAAAGTGTCATTATGTTACTTGAAAGCTGGAATGATTTTATCCTGGATGGTGAGCTATAAATGACTGAAACCGGCAAATAAGGTTATTATGTGGTACTTCTGAAGGATGTTTAGATCACAGGCAAATTCTGAAATGTTAACCAATGTGAAATTAAACTCTAATACGGTATTTGATCATTCTAAAAATAGAGTTGCTGTGTTCTGTTGTCCTTTTCCTGACATTTTTGTATTAGCTTTGTCATAGCACCTACTTAGCTTGTGTAGGCTGATTAGAAGATCTTAGGGAATGTTGACAGATGGGTATCCTTAAAGCTTAATCTATAGAGTAGGGAAAATACAGTTAAAATCAATGTAATACTTCAGATGGGTTTTGTTTTGTTTTTCTTATATGTATATCTGTCAAGTATACCTAGAAGTTTAATATTTTGTTTTGTAATTTTTATGGTGTTCCATACCACCATGATTGTCCTTGAAAGGATGCAATGGTCAATCAAAGAGGTGGATTTGGGTTCCCTTATATTTCTGTATACCATCAGACTTAGTTGTTGACTTGCACTAGATTTTGGCCTTTTTCACATAGATTAGATTTCTCTCCCTGCTCAGTTTTAGAATTTTCATTTCTGGATCCTCTTCTCAGAAGTATTGTGTTGCGCTTTCATCACACCAAAAGAAATAATGTGCTTCCTTCAGTTATGGCAGCTAGAGAGCTGGCATGTCTATTTTCACATCAACTACAGTTTGACACATTTTCACATGCAATATTTAATGGGAAATTGAGATTCAAAGATTGGCAGGAAAATCTTTGTTTGACAGAATTGGATGGACAGGCTGATTTTTACTCTGGATCAGCTTGTTTGCCCTAATGACAGGTTTTTTTGTTCTTGGTTTTTATGCTATTTTCAGTTTGTGTGTTAATTTAAATTGCCAGTCACGGTTGCATGGCAAAATACGCAGCTGAAACATTTGTTAGAATGTAGCTTTGGTCCTGCTGCTTTTGTGGCTTCAGAACCACCTGTGTTATTACAAGTACAGACTGAGGCTGAGCAGCTGCATTGACCTGGAATTCATGGGTATAAATATTTATTATTGGTGAATAAATATGATGCACAGAGTCTTAGCCAAGAATGGAATAATGCTCAATCAATGGAGTGCTTTCTTCATTGTTATCTTGGGGCTATGGATCTTAAGCTATGCTTCATCCTGCAAAATCTTATGTTTCAAGTACATTGGATGCCACAACATCTCTTTGATAAAGGCTTAATGAAATAAGCCAATTGTTGGAGATATAATGCTGCTAATGTTCTCTTTTTCATAGGTTTTGGCATTGCCCAATGGCAACTTCCTTCTGGGAGGATGTAATAATTTGGATAAATCTTGTGATGGAAAGTTCTTTAATATTTAAGGATGCACACATTCTTTTGAATTGCCTACCTGTCTCTGGGAATTTAATACAAAGTTAATGTAAATGGATTTTCCACACTATTTTGACATTTACTTTCAAATTTTAAATAGGTGTCCTTTATGTGTAAACTACAAATGGAGAAATATATGGATATTTAGGCTGTCTTTGTTGAAGTTTATGCACAATTATTTTCAATAACTGTAGTATATTTGGTATAGTAACAGATAGGAGCATATGTACATATATATAATAGTGTTATGAATTTTTAAAATCTTATCCCCAAATTGTATTGTTCGATAATGTTTTAGTTTACTTTATCCTTTTTCTCTTCTTCACCCACTCTGTTTTTGTTTTTGTAATGCACATTAAAAATTAATTAAAAATACCAAATCCCATAAGTTCCCAAGCCATTCTTCCTTGTAATGGTTTTGTTTTGCTGTTTTGGTAGATTTCTAGTGGCTTCTGAAAAGAGAGAGAAAGTCTTATTTTACACTTATACCAGTAAGTTTTTGGAAGATTTCTAGTCTCCCCTGAAAAGAGGCAGGATCATATTTTACACTAATGTCAGTGAGTTTGTAAATTATTACTTCTTTCACTGGACCTTGTTTTATTCATATATATTTATTATTACATTTATATCCTGCCTTATCCCTCTAGCAACAGAAGGCAACCTATGTGCTTCTCAATATAAGGCAGTTTCATTCGGTGGTGATGTATTTCCATGAAATTCTGCCACTGCAAGGCGATATGGAATTTCCCCTGTTAACCTATTTCATTCATTTTGTTGGGAGAATCCATTTCTCCTGTGAAAATTGCACCTGAACTCTTTTTAAACTTGAGACCATTAAGCCACTGTGTCTAGTTTTGATTTCATCATAGAACTGGGGTCAGAGCTCTACACAAAGAGAGTTTCCTTTGTTGCTTTAATTTCTTGGTGACACTGTGATATAGTGTAATTGCATGGTTACACAAATAGGAAAAATATTTTAGGTTTACAAAAACAACAACAACACAACACCTCCCTGAAAGTTGTGTTTAAAAACAGAAGCAAAGCTGGCAGGCTACTTCATCTCCAAAAGAACCCACAAACAACCAGGAGTAGGGAAAAATGAGCAGACACTAAATGTGTCATGCAGAAAAGCTCTGTCTCAGAGGGAGATAGTTGTTCAGAGGGATGGAGGGCAGATGGTGAAATAAACATGGACAGAACTGATTCTTTGTGAGTCCTGGTTCCACCACAACATGGCCTTAGGAGTTGAGAACACATGAAGAGTCGTGATGGAATTCCAGGCACTGAACACTGTATGTGGCTGGCTTTGAACAGGGGAGCAGAATGGACAGATAATCCATTTTCCCAGTTATTTTGTTCTTCCCTGAACTGAAGCTTAAAGGATTGGAGCTGAGCAGAAGATACTCAGCAATACAAATATCTTTTTGCTACTCAATTCCTGATTATTATTTTACCTGTGCACGTGGCTAGAGGTGACACAGATTTTGTTATTTGGAGGAGCTAGTTTACCCTATGAAAGGTCTTTCTAATGAAAATCCAGTTGTCTGACTGGAGAAATACCTTGGCCTTTACCTTATTGTGAGGTGAGGCATGGCTCAGACACACTTCCCTTTCTCTATCTTTTGGAACATGGGCAGTTAAGAGTCAGCCATGAACTTGCAGAATTGCTTCTTTGTCTCAGGTTGTCTCCCAGTGACATTTTACTTCAGGGAGATTTTATAGTGTAAAACTCCAGTTAGCAGCCCACAGCTTTCCCCCACTTTTTTTCTTTAAACCGTTGGCCATAATAATTTTTGAAATGTTGCTCCATTGGATGCAGCTAGCTAGTAACTCAGCTTTATGGTATTGTAGCAGAAAATTGAGTGGGGATTGGAAGCTCAGTGCACTAACACAGTACACCTAACATATATCATTTCACTAACTGCTTGCTAAACAGTAAACACAAGCCAACACTTTTTCTTGCCCTCTGTAGTCTGGGCAAAGCTGCTAAGCAATATTCAGGGCAATCCCCTTAAATTTTATCCTTTATTTGTAACTTCAGTTCCTCCAAACATCCCTCCCTGGCCACATAAACAGCACCATATTGAAGGAAGTCAAGTCAATTTTCAGATTAAGCTTTGCTGTATTTTCCTTCTCCTTAATTGCTAAAGATATAGATACAGAACTTGCTGTGATGTGAGGTTTATTCGGCTACATGTGGTCAGTGAGATGCATGGTAGTGTGTAGACTGAATGTCCTTTGGAGAAAGGGATGCACAGGGACCTTTCTGGAGCCAGGATAGCTCCAGCTTTGCCCGAACTGTGCAGAAGGTTTTTGGAAAGCCTAGTTATGAAGAATATTTCTGGTGAGGTCAGAAACAAAATTGGTGGATTAGGTTTTGCTTTGCCTTGTCCTCTTTTCCTGTCCAATGGACAACAATAATTTTTCATAGTGCTAAAGGGAAACAAAAAGCCATCATGTGGTCAGAATGTGTCCCCTTTTACAGAGGATGGTCCTGCTTTTGAAGGGATTACAGAGGAGTGTTCTCCATTTGAAGGCATTCTCTGTTTGAAAAATCGTCTTCTCCAGTTCCAGCTTAAAGATTTGGAACTTGCTTGACTGCGGGCTGCTGGACAGTAGCCTGAGCAGCAGGCATGTTGGCCATCTGGTCCCAGACTTCCACCCAGTGGTGAGCAATTCTCTCTTTCTATTAAAATTGCAATATTGATTTGCAGATTTGCATCTGTAGATATGATTTAGCATATGTAACTGTTTGGTGCACTTTGCTTTCTTCCCTTGTCACCTTTCAGCTATAAGGGGTCACCTTGTATTCACTGTGCGTTGGAATGATCAACCCATTGAATGCTCAGTGACTTCAGTTTTAAGCTCGTGGTTTCATTGTCAGGGTTTGGGCAAAACTAACTTGGCATTATTCATACTATTAGAAATGCATAGTTTAAAAAAGCAAATACCTTCTAAGTCCCACCCCCCAGTCCAAATTGGGACTGCAGTGGTAGAGCGGGTTTTAACCTTTCCTCTACCACAACCTCCATACAGATCATGCCCTCCCCTGGGAAAGTGCTCATGAGTCCTATTTATTTATTTCATTTCTATGCTGCCCAATAGCCAAAACTCTCTGGGCAGTTCACAACAATTGATCAAATTCAAAAGGTACAATAAAAATGCAAATACAGTAAAACATAGTATGAAATTCCAGTATGGAAATTTAAAACAGCTAAAAATGCCAATATATAAAAATAAGTGGCAACTTAACATCAAAAACATTTAGAGTAGGTTCTCCTAGCAACAAGTGGTAGAAAAGAATTAACACTCCTCTCTCCGAACCACAAGCTTCTTCCTGATCTCTCCTCTCCCTTGGTGGGCTCATATCTGCATCTTCTTTTAAAAGAAAGGACTGCAATCACATCGTGACTGGGCAGCCCTAGAGTTCAGCGGGCAAGAAACTGGTTCAAAACCCAAACAGAGCCAGAGGACTCACTTGGGTGGTCTGGGGCAAAAGTTGATCTCTCCACCTCACCTACCTCACTGGATGCTGCAGGGATGAAATGGGATCAGCAGTTTATTTTCCCGCCCTGAACTCCTTCAAGGAAGGGTGGGATGCACACATATAGAATGACAATTTGATAACTTCAAAGGAAAGACAGCTTAATGAAGTGTTTATCCTCAGCTTTTCTTTTGGCACCTGTTTAAAGAACACTCTCTTCCAACACCAGGCTTTGAAAGTGTTTTACATTCCAGCACACAGACTATTATGATGGCTGCATCTTATGAATGTGAGCATCTGTGAAATGCATCATCACCCAAGTAGACAATGTGTCTAGTTAAAGCGCATTCTTTATATTATGGGCTGGTGTGGTTAAGATCACTAATTTTTATTACTCACTACAGACCAGCAGAGTAGAGAAGCTCTCAACATATCCAAATACTTAAGTCTTTTGAAACCTGCAAGAAGCTGACCATTTGGACATGACCTTATTTGGAGGGATGGCACAAATTTCTTGAGAAAATGTCCAAACATTTGCTCTTTTTCCAGTTGATCTTTTCCTTTCACTTTTTAGTTCCCATATGTGCATGTTTGGGTGTAATAAATTTGGGGTGGAGATCAAATCTGTATGTGGTGGTTCTAATCCAGATCAGAGCACCACACACTCCCAACTAAAATAAAATTAAAAATTAGGGTCAATGGCACATTATGAATTTAACAAAGCAGCAATCTTGCTGTCATGTAACCTGTAAAAAGGGGCTCACATGTTCAGGGAAAAAGACAGCTATAGCTATGGTATAGCCTTGCTGGAACTTCAAAACACAGGCTGGTTGTTGAATGTTTACATCTTATTCCGTGCAAATGCACACACATGCATGCACACTTATGTGGAAAACATGTACAACCAACACCTGGAGTAAATGGCTGGCCCCAGGGACTGGGAGATGGGCCGTCACCGTACAGGTCAGCTGACCTGGGCTTCCGAGGGCATAAAACCCGAGGAACAGAGCAGCCTTCTGTTCTTCTCTTGGGAGATTCTGCCAATCCAGTGAAAGCTCCAGACCAGGGATTTCCCGGGGAGGATTTTGCCCAGGTGGTTGGGGGGAGTGGGGAATCCCTGGCAGCTCTCAGGTAAAAATTGGATTAATGTTTGCCTTTGTAGCATGCAGTCCATGCCATGGTTTCCTAGTTCAGTTTGAAGTGCTGCTGCCCTTCACTGCCTTGACATTTTCCTGATTAAAGAGAGCCATGGATCAGCACATAGATTTGAAAGCCAAGTCAGAAGACCTCTACACACACAATAAGCCTGGACTTTAGCAGTCAGGGTTTAAATTTGCTTAGGGTGAATCACGGATGTGAATGTTGACCTTGAAGTCCACGAAATTTAATAATTATAGAATATATTCCCTGTGCATACCAAGGATTTGGACTACAGTGGCCTTTCAGATGTTTTGGACCACTGTTTCCATAATCCTGGACTATTGGTCATTATGGCTGGGATGAATAGGAGTTATAGTCTTGAACCATCTGAGGTTGGATACAAGATCTGTCTTTTTTATGAGGAAGGCTCTGCTTTCATAAGAAGCCAGTTTGGGGCAACTTAAATCTGGATCAAATCCAAGGACAGCAGGCTGCCTGTGTCATGTATACAGTGACTACTTGATCTGTGTATCCAAATTTGTAAAACGGGCATCTCCTTCTTCTTAGATTGCAAGTGGGTGATGTTGTCTTATATCTTGGCTACCTGCTTCCCTTTCAAGATCATTCGTTGGCTTCTTGATTCTTAAATTCCTGTACCACTTTTGATTTTACCTAGAATCCTGAACTTTCTTGGGATGGCTTTACTGGAAAGAATTTAAGC
>NW_025336321.1:1661527-1663705 GCF_004798865.1 Varanus komodoensis
GAGAGAGAGAGAGAGAGAGAGAGAGAGAGAGAGAGAGAGAATACTGCAGAGCTCATGTTCTCTCAGGTCCTTGCTGCCACATCCAGCTGCCAAGGGCAAAGTTCACCACACTCATCAACAGCAAAGCCTTCTCTTGAAGTTATACATATTCAGTGGACCACATTTATCAGAATACAACAGATTCATGCAAGAAGTCACTCAGGAGGGAATGACACTGCGGGGTATTTGCTGGAGCATGAAATTCATTGTAGGGGATTCATGACCAAGGTCTTTACCCAGCCCAAAAGGACTTCATTATGCAGCACTTAGGTTTCCTTCTTGCAGCATTGTCATGTCTTTTAGGTCAGACTGATTCACTCACTGCCTATGCAAGCACAAAGTTGGGCATCTTCCACCATGAAAATGACCCACAACAGATCCAAGTCTTGCTAAATTATTTCTGGTGCTTTCCTGACATGAATCAGTGCTTTAACAGGGGCCTGAATGGGGAGCACAAGCTCATCTTGCTCAGGGCAAGCAAAGGTTTCAATTCAGGTCATGCAGGTGAAATGATGAGCTTTGTTGACTAGGATTCAACAACACAATTTAACTACAGCTTGCAAGATTATTATTCTATGGGAAAAATAGGACTGGGGGGACATTTTTCACTGCTCCACTTGGGTGATGCTTGGATAAATTGGGGGAAAATGTTAAATCACATCACTAGCTAACATATGATATGCCCTGTCATGTGGTAACAGTTGAACCCTGGACTATGGGAAGCAACCTGCCTTTGTGAACTAAAGAGGTGAATTTTCATTATTTAGTATTTTAGTAACATTAGCTGCGATACCCAGTCAGTTTTCATATCAGCTCCTGCATACATAAAATTGAAGTCCCACACAAATTGGAAAGCCTGGCAAATGCCATCATCACTTTTACTTTATTTGCTTTCAGATCTCCCCTTTTTTATCAAATTAAACTGGAGCAAGTGTAAATGATTCAAGTTAAGTCGAGCCATGCCAAAACCTGCTTGCTATGTTCACCCCATCTCTTACTGAATATCCCCAAGAATGTGAGTTCTACAGCTTCCCAAGCTCTTGTGCCTTCCCTGTCTTTGGAAATTCTGGGCTTGGCCACACAGAAAATATATGAAATACTATGATCCATGGAGATGGCCTCATTCAGGCACTAGACAAATGCCAGTGGAATTGTTTTCTGGCAAGGATTGCACAGAGATGTCGACTGTGTGACTTGGTATCTTCATGCAGGCATGATTTATCACAGCAAGTGGACATCATCGCATAAATTGTGCAGCGGCTTTACAGGGCTAATGAGAGCACGCCAGTCCATACAATAGGCTCTCTCTGCATGGTATGTGGCCAAGGGCCACAAGCTGCCCTTCCTTGCTTTAAACAGTAGAATTAAACGCTCTTCTTTGACTAATGCTGATCCCAAGAATGATCACATGGGAAACACTAAACATCTAGATCAGGCATGAATCACGCTCTTTCTCAGGATATAATAAAAACGGACACGTTTTAACTTCAAAGGGTTTGTTCCCTTCTAGAATGAGCAGAAGAAACAGGCTGTGGGCCTTGTAATTAATGCTTATGGCTAGAATTTCGTCAAGGGAACAGATTCATGTGATCCTGCAAATATAGCCAAGGAAGAACATTAAGTTCTACTCTTTAAACACCTGGAGGCAACTTGTGGCAACTTGTGGCGGACTGCTACTCCCCTCCCAGCATCTCTTACCACTTTCCATGTTGGTAAGACTGATGGGAATTGTAGGCCAAAACATCTGGTGGGCCACAAGTTGCCCACTCCTGAATTAAAGGCATAGGATTACTATTTCAACAAGCAGACTGGAGCTCATATATAAAGCATATAGAACAGGAACAGATGTATACACACACCTATATAACGTGTGTGCACACACACACATACAATGAGAGTAACACAGAAGAAAAGAGAAGGGGAAGAGGGTGGAAATAATAGTTACACAACATAGTCTCCTCTCTTCTAATTATCCTTTCAGATTGTTCAAAAGTGCTGTATCCTAGAAAAACACATATGGACAAGTGTTAGGACAACTCTTAACAACAGCTAACTTCCTGAACTGTATACAATAAATTAACGTAAGTTAGCAGCTTAAATTCTTTCCAGTAAAGCCATCCCAAGAAAGTTCAGGATTCT
>NW_025336321.1:1663805-1758805 GCF_004798865.1 Varanus komodoensis
GTTTGTGGTTTTATAGCTTAATTATATATTCCATTCTGAAACTTAATAAGTTGTCCAGGAAACACGTTTGAAGGGTTGAGTAAAAACAAAAGTAAACCCCTAACAGCATAATCCTGTGTGTGTTTTCACAAAAGAAAGACCTCTTGTATTCAATGGAGCATACCCAAGAAAAAATGCATAGAATTTCAGCCTAAATAAATTGATTGAATCTTTGGATTTCTGGAGGCCAAGTTATTCCACATGTAGCCATCTTTTTGTGATATTGCCATGCCTAATACACACACAGAGAGAGCATAAAAATGGCTAACATTATGTAATCTGTACCCATGCATCAAAATCTACCTGAATATTGAAAGGGCTGACCCAGGGTATTTGCTGCCTGACAGGCAGACAGGAAATTGTGCTCCTTCCCTCTCAGGTCAAATTTCATAGCACCCAAATGATTTTGGCACACGAGGTGAAACACCTCAAGAGTGCCTCTTTTGCTCCCTAACAGTAAAGAAATAACAGCGGCAACAGCAACAACATCATCAGTACATATCTGATGATGAGCCACCTTTTCGGGTCACCCAGAGTGAATTGCTACCTCACGGTGTCCAGTGGTGGGACATTCCTCGAGTCAGAATGACTGAATTCTAACACAAGTTCTCACTGAGAGCTCTTTTGCATGATTTCACATACTTCCCGTTTTGCTAATGGGTGGTGTTTGCAGCTTTTAACTTGTGTTATTCTGCCCAAGAATTTTTTGGTGTAGTGCAGTATATATCCATGTGATCAAGAAATAGCTTACTCTTGCACATGATGACAAGACGAAGCCTTTTTGATGCATGAGTGAAAATGTTACCTACTAACTCCTTGCCCCTCCCCTCTCCCAGGTGTTTCTTCTCGACTTCATTGGCCTTTTTGCTGATGACTGTAGGTAGAGGGAAGTCCAAGATGGCAGACTGGCCTGCTTCATGCCAGATTGAGCTTTATTTGGAGCTTCCATCTATATACAGCTAGATTGATGCCGTTTTATCCAAGATGGCCTCTCCTGGAGCTTGTACTCTGGGAAGTCAGAAACTCCAGGTTCAGCCTGTATTGGGTTCTGATCTGTAGGTGGGTTGAACAATGATGTAACAAATTCAGGCAAACGCTTTGGTGTGAGCTTGCATGGCAATACAGGGTGTGCTGGCCATTATAGATCACAGTTAGTGCAGGCTGTTGGAATGTCTCTTTTGGCCTCCTGTGAAATTTTTGTATGATGCCTTTAACAATTTCATAGAGGGAAAGGGGGGCATGCTCTGAAAATAGATTAGTCACATGCATCTGCTTGCATATACATATTGCATATAACCCACATTGCAAATGCCCATCCATTCAGGCAAGCCAACACACACACACAAGTAGTCATGTGGATCTGCCCTGATATTGAACTAAATGCACACAGTAAATTGAGATAAGTGGGGTTGTTGAATAACTGATATTGGATAATGGATTTTCTGCTCTATTCAAGAAGAACACATTTATTCAGAGAAACCAAAATGAAAGCAAAGCAAGTGGGACAAAATGTCCATCATTCCACAGTAGACATGCTGACAAATCTATTTATGCAGCTTGGATTCTAATGTTCTATTTATTTTATTTATTTGTTACACTGATATGCTGCCCTTAGTGAAGAACCTAAATTGGCTTGCAAAATCCTCCTCTCCATTTTATCCTTACAGCATCCTTGTGAGGTAGGTTAGACTGAGAGTCAGTGACTGGCCCACAACCGCTTTCAGAGCTTCATGGCCAAGTGAAGAACTCAGATCTCCCAAGTTCCAGTCCAACACTCCAAACATTATGCCTTATTAGCCTTTCAGAGTCTAGAAAATAAGAATTTATGCTTCATAAATACATCCATAGAAATATGAGTTGCAGAGTTTTGGACAGAAACTAATGAACTGGATTCTAGTTGTTTAGCTTGGAAATTCACAGAGTGTGCTTTGCTTTAGTTAGTCTGATGTGGGAATAAGAGGGACGCATTCACCATTCATGAATATGAAAAAATGATCAAGCCAAATTCTTGCACGTGGATATAGCAATAGGAAAGAACTGCTGGATTCGGCTACAGTGAGTTATGCTTATTAAGAAAATAGTTAGGGCAACAGCCAGTGCTTCTAGCCTGAGGAGAAAGTGACCACAAGGTGAGAGAGCTCAGTGGAAAGTCTGTGTTTGAACAGAACTTGAAAGTTTGTTTGCGTCTGTGGGGTGCAGTCCACCAACTTTGAAACAGTAGATAAGTGACACCTGTCCCATGCTGCTACATGACAGATCTCTTTATGGAAACCCAAAGCTGGGCATTTCCTGCAACGAAGAAAAAGGAAATGGGAACATGCAGTGTAAACACTATGAATTTTCTGCTGGCTTCAGCAGAACTGCTTTTTGTTGAACAGCGCAGTACTTGTTTCGAAAACACCTCCACCGTTGGCTTCCCCATCTAGATAATTAATCTCTTAGGCATGAAGATTGTGATTTTGGAAAGTGAGCTGATCTCATTTGCTGCAGGCATTTCCCAGCTGAGGTTTGGAGCCGAATCCAGAGATGGTTGCAAACAAGGAAAATAGAAGAAAACCTAAGAGGTCTTGCTTCTCTTAAACACCACTACCTGGTTTATGATTCTGGCATTGGAGCAATGCTGTTTCTTTCTACCAGAAGCTATATAAAGGAGCTGGTGTCCATTATCTTTTTTCTTAAAAGAGTTACTTGAAATTTGGTCCTGAATGACCTGGGAGCTGAGCAGAGGGAATCCAATGGTTTCCAACCCCCACACTGGTTTCCTCACATATCTCTAGTTGTGAGTTATCCATGGAATGTATTTTGACTTAGCATGGTCTTCAGTGGACAGAAAGACCCATTTGCTTTACAAACCCTCCCCACCGCCCGTTCCTGGTTGGGATGCTAACAGCTGTCCATATTGTTGGACTCTCCTTCTGGTCTGTCATGATGAGACCCTGAACTTCAAATTTTACCATTATACTATGAATGATCAGAAACAGATAATAAAAAGCAATAAAAACATCTTTGGCTCTGCTCCACGATACATTCTTTTCACTGATTCCTTTCGAATGCTGGATGTCGGCACATCGGTTGTCACAGCTGGTTATAGAATACTTTAGAGTAGTTCATCATTTTTACCTATAAAAGCCAGTTGCCTTTGTAAGCCAGCCAAATTTGAACCAAGGGAGAAAAAAGTGAGAAAGAAACTCACTTAATAGTCTTTAGTTTCCTGTTAACTTTAGTTAGTTACAGTAATTCAGTACAGCATATTGGAGTGTCTGGAGTGATTCATTTATTTTTCAAAGCAAAAAATAATATTAAGATCTAGGGAAATGCATTAAACATCCAAAGAGATAATAAAAACTAAATCAGCAGTATTATCTTGACAGCAGGGAAAATAAAAACAAACTAATAGTGTTCTATCGCATGTGAAAGTTAAAAGCTTCCACAAAGAAAAATATTAAAGCTTGTGTAAATGAATGATACTCTCAGATCTAGTGAATCTCAAGTGGTGATGAGTTCCATAACCCCATAATTCTTAAATGCTCTTGTAATTGTTAAAGAAATCCAGGGAGGTAAACACAAATTTATAATAACTGTTTATTCAATGGATATATGGTTCAAGGTAACTTAAATCAAGAATATCAGAAAAATTTCCATAAAAACAACCCAGAACACCATAGTATAAACAACGCTGAGACTGGTAGTATTATGCTAGAATAATGCTAATGAGGATTAGAACCCAACAAAAACCCAACCAAGAAGTGCATGTGAAAATAACATGCTATTTTCGTGGCATTTGAATGTGAATAGAGTAGCCGCCAGATACATCTCTTTGCAGAAGGGCTTCTACAAGTAGGGCAGCACAGCTAAAGTCTCTATTTTTGGCAGCAACCCATCTGAAAAAGCAAGGGCTGGAGACTAAGTGGAACAGTCTAACAGTAATAGTCACATTAACCACGAGTTGCTCCAACTATACTTAAGATGACATTTCTGTTTCCTCTTTCCCCGCCCTCCCAAACATAGTCACCTTCACCACAAAAACAACCAAACCTTGGCAAATGGAAGAACATGTGTAAGAGATAGCTCTATTCCAGGGGTCAGATTTTGATAAACCAACTTCAAAGCTATCTAGAAACTCATAAGGACGTGAGTGCCATCCTTCTGGAGAAGACCAAATGCTTATGTGGTAAGGCATTCTGTGCCCACAGTGGCCAAACAGATGCCAGTGAGAACTTGCACAAATATGCATTGGTGCTAATTCACAATAGCAGAAGGGTGGATTTGCAGACAAAGGAAATGGTACAATCTTCTCTAGAAGTAAAATAAGGCAGGCAGACAGACATGGTCTGAGTCCATGAAATCAGAATGACTCAAAGAAAGCTGGTCGTCTGCATAATACAGAGGTTGGATTCACAGAACCCAGACTTATTAGAATTCATTGCAGATGTCTCTGACACCTCTTGTAGCTGCTGATTGCCTTTGTTAAACAGCAGATCATCTTAATGGGCCCATCACAACTGCAGAGGTCCATAGACAGCTAATAACTGATCTATCTATGAGAAAAATGTCACTAACAGACCCCACCTACCAATGGTCCATGTATCATATGTTTTGAACTGAAAAATATCCAGGTTGAGACATCTAATAGATGTTGACTGGCTGGACAAGAACGTCAAGACTGATGGCCTCCAGATGTTTTGGGCAACAAGGAAAGGTAGAGACAGATAGCGTACTTTGCTAGCTTGAAAGTATTTCTCATGCCTCCACATCCTGAATCCTCCATTCATAATTTGTTTGTTTCTTAACAGACTTCTTAAATGAGTCAGATTTGACTGTCCTGGTGAAGACCAATTCTGTGTCCATCTGCTCCATCTCTTCCCTTTCCACACTGGCATTTTATAGGACTTCCAGCCAGCCTGCCTTGCTGGATCAGGATACGATACATTTTCGAATGGCAGGTTGGCAAGAAGAGTCCAAAACGTATATTCCTATGGAAAGATATTGTGAAACTGTCCTTAAACAAACAAATGAGCCACTTTAAAATATTACAGCTATAAATGACCATGACAGTAGCACCACGCATATAATAAAAAATAACTACTGGAGAGAAGCCGCTGAATTACTGTAGTAATAAACCAGATGTGATTATTATCATTTAACACGGTCATTGAATACCATGAATCCCTGAAGCCATTAAAATATTTATGATTAAACATTTGCTATTCCTTATAACAGAACATATAGCCCAGTACTAAAATCTGTTAAAGTATTATTTTGGCTGATATATGCCAATGCTGTAATAGAGGTCAGCTAACAGCAACCATCCCACTGAAGAGAGAAACAAATAGCTTAAATGTTGGTATTGTGCTGTTATTGTTTTTAAATAACGATTTTGAGGTTAACTGTACCCATATTAAATGAATCTTATGTTAGCTCTACTGTGAATGGATCAAGGACAGAAAACAATATCCATTTTCTCATATAATTTGTTGGGTTTTTCTTAAATGTAAAAGGGAGGCTGAACTCTTCAAGGCGAAGTATCATTGCTATTGAATGTGCTTGCAACACCTTAGCAGAAGCTTTCCCCAAACCTGGAACCCTCCATGCTGGGTGGGAATGAGCAACTTACTGTCCAACATATTTGGGGGAGACCAGTTTGGAGAAGTCTCACAAACAGCCTTGAGATTCCCTTTTCCAAATCATGTCTGTAGAATTAAAAATGATCAGGATCTAAATGACCTTGCTTTAGGAAAGGGGAAAGACTTGATGTTCTTTTATTCCTTTCTGACACTGACCCTGCTTCACACATGAATGAATTTTGCTTGATTTCTCTGTAGCATAAACTTAATGACTGGTAACTGAATGTGCAAACTAGCTTCCTTAAAAGGTACTCTGTTTGGGTTTAGCTGGATTCCTGATAACATGGAGAAATCCAGTCACATTTATGTATTCATTTATAGCATTCTGATCCTCCCCTTTAGCCAAAGAAGCTTCCAAGATTGCGTTCAAAGATTAGAAAAGAGTCAGTTCCTGTCTGCAGCCTTCCTATCTAAAAGACACAACACAAAAGGAGAGGAAAGAGAAAGGAGAGAGGAGGGGAAACAAATTTTCCAGCACTACATTTTCAGTTGTGCTTAAAAGAACACAGATGGGCTTTCCTTGTCCATATGGGAGGCTCAAGGACCAAACGGGGGGAGATGGGAATGTTGATGGCAGGGAGAGAATGGACTCAGCTTTTAAAGCTTCCATGTGAGCCAGTGGAAAACCTGCACAGAGCTTAAATGTGGGAGGGGTCACATAAGCTTGCAGCCTTACTTAATTTGGGGAATCAACATGAAAGAAAAATGCCTGATGTCATGAATGGAATAAGACTTGGAGATGTTGAAAATTGGAAGATGGCATTGGGAAGAAATGTACTTCAATAACAACAATATACAGTACTTCGATAGGAGAGATAATACTGATAGTGAATTCCAGATGAATTCAGAGTAATTCTTTATTGATTTTTTAAGAATGAAGTAGGCGTGAGAAAGGTTCATTAGTATTCTGTTCTTTATAGACAGGGTCTTAAGTTGGCTTACTTTTCCCATTCTTCTTCTTGTACGCTCCGACATGCCTTGCTCCCCTACAGTCAGGAGTGCTTGGGTTCTTTGAATGTAAAATCCTGGCTGGTAGAGGGCAGCAAGGCATCCGGTTATAGATCAGAGCTGCTGAATTCTATGTTCTGACACCCACAAGTGGACAAGTAGAAGCAGACTTGCACCGGTTTAGGAAGCAGAAGATTTGATCTGGGCGTGGTGAGCATATAAAGACTTTAAACATCCCTTTCAAATCATTCATGTTTAACAGCCATTTATCCTATGCAATGAGTAGAATTTTTGGACCATTTCCACTGCTTCAGATGCTGAGTCCACCCATGACAGGCAATATATCCAAGTAGATCAGCTCTCAGGCATTACAAGTTCTGTCTTATTGTACTCATATTGGGACTGGATCCAGTTGTAAACATGCTTAGAACATACTCATTGAAATCGATTAAATCAAAACCCAACATAAGGACTTTGAATGGGTATGCTTTTACAGCTTTGGGGGTTTACCAATTGATTTCAATGCATTTACTGGATGTTTGTGTAAAACTGGATTCAGCCCATCATAGTAAGTAAGTGGTATTCCAATGCAGACACATTTAGAAATTCTGTCTATAAGGATTCCTTGTACTTATATTAAATGGAGATAAGGATTACGTTGATTATTGGCTAGTAAATCCAACCTCTTTATTAATAAGAGCTGTGTTCAGAGTAATATTTTCAACATAATTTGGAACAATCAATCTAGAATCCACATATTATTGATTTTTTGTGACATCAAATGTGCAGAGTTACAACAGGAAATAAGCCATTAAGTGATAAACAAGGAAACATGGATGCAATTACTTTCATGCTGTAATTTTATTCACTCTCTTTGTAGAAAATGAAGAGAAAACACACTGACCCGAGCATCTTGGGCCTGAGCACAAACTGTACAATCTATTATATTAAACAAAGTCAAAAGCAATGTGAAAGATCTTGAATCTATTCAAGGCATGCACCTCATTACAGACTTAGCAAATTAAAACACAAATAGGATTAGAAAAGAATAATGTAACAATCTCCCACTATGGTCCCTGGAGCATTAAGTCATAAATTGGGTTTGCATTAAATTGCTCCTGCAGTATTGAATTCAGAGAAAGAGCTATAGGCTGGAGATAAACCATGCTGAGCTGCATGCCAACTTCAGATAGACTTTGCATTTTTTGTTAGATACACCATGAATGCATTAGGATCTAAGCAGACGTAAACCAGAAACTGGCATGTGGTATCTTGAGTAGAAAACTTAAGATAAAAATCATTTACCAGTCACTACATGCACAAAATGCCATCGACAAAATGCAGCATGAGTGAAATATGGCTTTTCCACTGACTTCACCTGAAGGAAGTAAAGTTGGGCACAATTTTAAGCATGTTCAGACAGAAAAAAAAAGTTAAAACTCCCAGTCTGGCTGGCTTGCGCAATACTGGGACTTGTAGACCTTACATGCATCCAATTGCAGCCTTAATACTTTTCAGTAAAAGATAATTTTGCAGCTTTGTGCACAATCCTTGATTTCTAAGATCTTATTTGTCTTCATCCACTGGATTTTTCTTCTTTCTATTAATCCACAATGTGAGGATTAAACAAAAATGCACATTTACATGCTTTAAATGGTTTTGGCTGTGATTCCCACACTCCATGATTCTCCTGGATGGATGGATGGATTAATTAATTAATTAATTCCTACTTTCTGCTTTATCAGCAGGAAAATGACACTCAAGTGACTGAGCAACTGAAGTGGTAAATAAGTATTTACATGATTTACTCGTACAACTTCACGATGATTGCCTGCCAAGCTGACTCAGGCTCTTGGGCTAGTATAATAGCATAGATTACCAAGAGTTGGTGGATGCAGCTTAATTGCATTAAATAAAAATGGAGCAAGATAAGAGAAACCCTAAGATAATCAACATCATTGATGATATGCCATGCATCTTTGAGCATGGACAGGTAACACGAGGGTGTATCATATGCCAAAATTCAGCACTCACCTTGCCTTCACATGTGAGCAGTACCACCGGCCATTCCCTTCTTTCTGCAAAATTAAAATTTCCTTATACAGTTTTATGTCTCCTGCAAGTGAGCAGGTATTTGGGAATTTAGTATCCATTTGGAAACAATGGGTATAGGCTCTCATGGGCTAGCATTTGCACCTTATCTTCACATAGCATCCTAGCTCTTAACAAGCCATAGAAAGCAGCTAATTTTTACTGAAGGTACACATCTTTCTCTTAGTCCATATTGATACAAGGCCTGGAAATTGGACTGTGTGCATCAGAGATGTAGAACACATAGGCTGGGAGTTGTGAGACTTTTTTACGCCTAAGGATTGCAACCTGAGCGGTATACAATCAGAAGTTTGCAATGTGGAGAAATGGTCTTATTTCTTTTATTAAATTTATTTATTTTATTAAATGATCATCATTCACAGCAAAAGGTATGCACTTTTAGGATATGCCAAGGAATCTGGAAATCCTTATTCTGAAAGCCATGAAGAGTGAATAGCAAGTCTACCTTTAAATTGATACATGAGTCTTTTATTTTACTATGTGTTCTACCCTTATTGATGATAACCCCAAAACTTATGATGACAGGGGAGGAAAGTTCCCTTTTGATATAACCCTGACTTGTGAGAGCTGCACTGTCCCAGTCCTGCTTAGTAACACAAGAACTCTGTTGGTACAGCTCCTCTAACACTTCCATCCCCCTTCCTAGAAACAGGGTTAATGCTGGAGCAAGAATATAGGTGCCTTCTATGTGACCCAGGCTTCTTATGTTACCTGAGTTGAAAAATAACGTGAGGAAAAGGCCTAACTGTGTTGCAAAGGTTCCATTCAGGGGGCATTGTGCTGAATCAGGGCTCACTTAAATCACAGTCAGTCTAGTGAATTTGTATGAAATAAAATAAATAAAACTGAAATAAAGTCGATAGTTAAATAAATATGTACATACATATATCTTGCCTGTGGACTTGTATTCGCAAAGTATGCTCTGTCATGATCGCTGTAGTTTCAGCCTCGATACGGCAGGCAAGGCAAGCTTTCAGTGCTCTGCTTCCACTGGGCTGCTGGTTCGCAACTGTGTGAACAGAACGTTCTTGGTCCAATCCAGCACGGCTCTTCTTGTTCTCCTGTAAGTTTTCATACTACAGATGTCATCTGACTCTTACTTAGACTTCCTCCTCTCAAGTAACCTGCTTACTATCATGCCATTGCCCAATACAATTTAGTTCTATTCCCTCTCCAACAAAATATTCTCCTCTGACTGCCTAGCTCTGACTCACTTCTTCACCTATATCACCTTTACACCTGTTTTGCAGTTGGCAGGGGAACGCAATTGCACTCATGCTTGTGGGCTTTCCCTAGACCTAATTCAGATGTCATGGCAATGCATCATGGGTAAATTAACTGAGCTGCTTCTGGTTTGCATAAACAGCGCACAAAATTCCATTTCCATGTTGTGAGAGTGATGTCTGAACATGGACACTCTGGGTTGTTTATGGGTTAAAAAATCCAGAGTTGGCCTAAGATTGGTCTGATCCAATATGGTTCTTCTTAAGTTCTTACAACAGACACATGAAATAATGGTGTGCGGGTTTCTCTCCAGTAGGTAAGCTGGTTCTTCCAGTAAAAAGGAAATAAACAAATCATGAAAGTGCTGCAGAGTTTTAAAAAGTTGTTGACCAAGCATACTCCATGCCATAAAATACATCTAAATAATTATTTTCAGGTATTCACTACTCTTTAAAATATGTCTGATTGAATGCTCTTGTACTACATTTGTACAGTGGGGGGCACATGGGCTCCAAAATCTGGCAAAAAACCTGAAAAAAAAATCAGTAGCCAATGAGTCAAGCCTGGGAGTTGTGCTAATTATTACCAATGATGTCACAAATCCCACACACCTATATGCAGCTCAGGTAACAGGAGACACCTTGGCCACACTGAAGAAGCCTAGTAATTCCACATCCAGCTCTTGGACGGTTTAGAAACATAAAATAAAATAATCGATTTTAAAACAAACATAATAGCAAAGGATTCTCTATCTAGTGGAAGTCGTGCATTTCAAACATCCGTGTTAGAATTTCTTGGAATATGCAATAGTCTTTTAAGGAAATAGTGGTGAAGAGGTGAACACTGTGCAACAAATGAGACACAAGCACACATTTTTCTATACAAATGGATCTGGCAATAGGGGAGTTATGAAGGCTGAAAGTGCCAGAGGTTATCCCATAAGTGACCCACATATGGTACCAAAACCTGGGCCTGTGTTAAGGTTGGGCATGGCCAGATACATGCTGAGGACCATCCTCCCAGCTATGGAGCAGGTGACAAGAGTTGCTCTTCCTCTTCACCAGCACAACCCGCTTGCTCACTGTCCTCTTGCTCTGGTCCTGGCAAAGGTGCTGGCATGAAGCAGGAACCGTGAAGGTGCCTGCCTCCTTGGCAAGCAAGCGTGCGGTTGTGGTAATCTTGGAGGAGGAGGAGGAGGAGCAGTAGGAGCTCACGAGATCTCTGGTAAGATTCACTGAGGTGGGGCCTGCTGAGAGCATCCTCTCCAAGGGACCTCTAAAAACTGGAACCAGCCCTGCACATCTTTCTCTTCTTCCTTATGCAGCCAGTCCTGGGAATATTTTGGATGAAGTGGGGAGATTTTTGCCTAGCTGGCAGCTCCCCCATGGAGCAACCTTTTCACTTTTTTCTTGATTTTCTTAAGCAGCAAACATTAGACACATTAAGGGCTGCAACAACAAAATCATTAAGCACTGCAACATTCTCTGAGGAGCCAACCTTATCCTTTAATCAAGTTATGGAAAATTCATTCCTTTTCTAGCCATTTATCTTCTTTGTTTATGCCCACACCAAGTGACCTACTTCTTAACACTAAAAGTAATAACAGGGAAACAACACATGTCTCTTCATTATTTATGGATTTAGGTACCATTTATTTTGTCTTATTGGAAATTAAATAATCAGACTCATTCATTCTAATTAAAGTTAGCATGTGCTAATTATCTAGCAGTTCTATCACACAACACACTCCTGCAGAAGGCAATACAAAATTTTGCCCGTTGGGCTTCAAAGAGAAATGGAATGGAATTGCAGGACTCTCCCTCTCTTTCTCTACTTGTGTGTGGGTGGTTGATTGTTTTAGATTAAAAGGCAGAAGAATGAATTAAAATTAGTGATACCTTGGGACTCTGGACTTGAATTGCCCTTTGCAGGCACATTAATTCCAAAGGAAACTTTAATATCCTCTTGAATCCAGTTTTGTCATATGCATGAATGTATTTGGAACTCAGGCATAACCTTTGGGGATTTAAATAAATAAATAGTAAAACACCAAATATGCCTACTCTTCCCCCAGATTTGATACTGAAAAACCTTTTCCCACTTGGAAGGTCTCAGGCGGAGGTTTTTTCCCCGGCCCTGCTTTTTAAACGGAGAGCCAAAACCACACTGTAACATGTTGCGCTCTTTTAAATGGGTTTCCTCAGTGGAGAAGCAAAGGAGATAACTTTTGTTCCATGATGATGGTATCTCTGGTTGCTAGGATGGCAACTAATGCGTCACCTTATACTCATTTATATAATAGATGCAAATGTAGAAGTAATGATTATAATTAAATAGAAATGCAGGACATCTCACCATTGTGTGGGTGACCAAGGTTAGAGTAGAGCCATTGATGCTAACAGGACTGAAGTTACTCATGGCTAAGTCTGGCTGAGCTGCAGGAGTCTGCTGTCCAGGAACGAAGTGTCAATTGGCAGCTTCAAGGACCTCCCTGGCTCCTTCTGATGGTTCCTTATCGTTCCTCCTGAATGGGCTAGACAGACCTTCAAATCAACTATGTCTTCAGATCAGGGATGGTGCTCCGACATCCTTCGAATAGAGGACCATGAAAGAAGGCACATGGCTGTCCTGCATCAAACTGGACTTTGCCCAGAAGAGCATATGAAAGTCGTTCATTTATAGTAACTTGAGTTTCAGGGGTTCTTAGACAAGATTCCCTTTGGTCGGTCACTCTGTATGGTGTCTGCTCCCCTTCTGGCATGGCCTCTATCCAGTCCCTCTTCCTTGCCAGCTCCGGCACTCCTTTGCCACCCAAATAGCCAGTGGGCAAGCAAGTGTGCAGCTCCTCATTAATGGTGCTACCTGCTGTTGGCATCTGTCTGAGCACATGCGCTTGAGGGACATGAGCAAGTGGCAATGGCATCATCTATGGGGTGGGCGGTGGGGGTCCCAGTTGGTGATGGGATTCCAGGTGGCACTGGAGCCTCAGTGAGGCCTACCCAGTGCTGGCCCTGGCGGAAAGTGAAGGTGTGGACTCAGAGATCCCCTCCATGACTAAGACCTAATCTGGCCGTGGCAACCCATTCTGTGGGTGGCCGCAGTCCTGAACATTCTTCTGCAGAGCTGTGATTCTCTTTTTGACCAGAAAGCTTATTTTGGTGCCCGTGTGTTCGCATCTCAATCAGCAAAGGCTTTTGTCTATAAGCAGCGTAGCAGTGATTTCTTTGACTCTCTAGTGCTTCAATCCTAGCTACATTTATTGGGAAATAGCTGCCATTGATTTCAGGGGAGCTTACTTTCAGATAAACAGCTTGAGTCTGCAGAATTGAAATGAATCTCGCAAACCTCCAAGGTGGTGGGTTGGGATAGGGGGAAGAAAAAGGTAATTTGTGCAATTAAACCAAATCCCTTGCAGTTGAGTCCTGTTCAGTTCCTGCAGCCCCCTGCCATCCCCCAAAGTGCCCTCCACCTAATGTCTTACTGTGATTGTGACCAAGGGGCTCTACAGATGGGCCTGGGCTGCTCACCTTCCTCCTTGGTGCCATTTTCCTGATCAAGGTGGTCCATGAGGGAAAGCTCACATTTGGGCAGTTGGGAGAACTGCATATGCAAACACATGGAGTTTTCCTTAATGGGGCAAATAGAAGCTTTGGGATTAATTCCCTTCTTTATCATGCTGTGGCCAAATTTTGATAGTACCCCTCCCCCTGGCTTCCATTTCTTAAAGAGTGATGGCTTTCCATCATTTTGCCCCCAGCTGCTGCAGTGCAAAAGGGGTCTTGGGAGCTGTGTGTTTTCCCACCCTACATCCACTGCTGTGAAACTATTTGTGAACTACCCTGCTGAGCTGAAGGAGATTCTGAGCACCAGTGCAGAAACCTTGTGAGGTGAAGGGGTCAAAACCATTGCAACCGAGATGGCCATGTGTCCTTTCTTAAAATAGAGAACAGTCCTCTGTTTGAAGCAGTTTTTGAGAAGAGCTATCTTGTCTAATCCCTCTTTAAAGGTTAAAAACCAACAACATAAGAACTGGTGTCCATCAACAGTTAGTACCTGGGCAGAAGATGGAATAGGCAGCTAGTGACAGGGCATGTGAGCTGCATGCAGAATGCACTAGGTCAGGACCCAGTGCCTCCAGATGGGCTGGGGCCAGTTCTGCTGGAAGCTCTGGAAAGCAGCTACTCTGGTAGCAAACCACAGTGGGTTGGCTGTTGTGCAAACAACCCATGGTGTATCCAGGAGGTGGCTGGGCTCCCTGTGCGTCCTTGGATCTCTCCTCCCTCCTCAGCCTTCCCTCAACTAGGCCAAGAGGCCCAATTTTCCTGCCCTCTGTTCATAGCAATTACAAGCTGTGTTTGCTTGCCACGGTCCCCCTACCCCATTCAACCTCCCTCTCCCACCCAGACATTGAAGCTGCCCCTTGACAACCAGCATTCACCACCTCTGCCATGACAGCCACGTTCAAAGTTCCCATGCGGCACACTGAAGGGGCTCCCAGCGGTCGGCAAACAATTTTTTATCCTGCATGAATGCGTGCATTACCCATTTAAAAAAATGATTGTCGTTCTTTTTAGCTACAGTTGTGGAGCTGCACTGTTCTATGAGTGTGGAAGTTCGCAGCTGCAGCTGGGTCAATGCCCTGCCAGTTCCTGCTGATCAAGTGTAACAGAAACTGACCCTGGATATTGACTATAGAGGCTCCAAAGTGACCTTTTATTTCCTTTGATTCTTTTGACATCTGTCAAAGTCAAGCTGTCCAGGTAAAGCAAAGGTGTGAGAGATCTGTTTGTGCGAAGGGGACAGTCAGAGTTACACTCCCCCTCACAGCACGATTCTCATCTTCTTCACTGACTGGGTTTGCACAGCTCAATGACAAATCATGGTTGATAAATCATGGTGGGTTATTCTTTCATGTGAATGCAGACCATTTTTCCCTGGGAGTTTGTTCAAAGGCAACAAGCCTTTCTTAACCTATGATAGGTAGTTGTATTATTTGAAAGGGGGAAAAGGAATTTTGACAGCCATCTTGACCAACATTATAAATCCATTTATAATAATACGTTCTAAATGTGCATCATTAATACACATAAGTGAAATATATTTGAAACAGTGGCCTCTTTTGCCCTCAGTTCTTGGTGGTGCCTGTCCTCTGTCTTGGCGAAGTAAGCGTGGCTATGCCCCAGTCAGTCTCACCTGCCACTTTCCCAGCGTGGCAGTGCCCAGGTCACCTTATTCTTCTGCTTAGAAACTTTGCACCCTGCATGTGTGGGGAGAGGTGGGGATTACGGCAGAAAGTGAAAATGGCATTCTGCCTATATTCAAGGGCACTTTTTCTTCTTCCTTACTGGCATTGCATGGCTGAACATTAGAAATGGCTGAGGATGGTACATCCTGGCCCAAATTAAGTAAAGAGCACTATCATTAAAAGTTGCTTCTTAATAGTATAGCCATATGAAAAAACTAGCAGACAGCTGCCTTAATGAAAGTAATATTAATGTTTCTAATCATATTAAATGAATCAGGATTTCACTAGTTTTATTCCAAATAACACAACATAAATGCGGTGGAGTATAGCTTGCTAGCAACAATAATTGAATGGCAAAACAATAAGTATAATTAGAATCAAAGTCACCACTTAAATAGTAGTGCTGTGGAAAAAGACCATCATTAGTATGGAGATAGTCTAGTTAAACTGACAATTTTAGTATTATTAGTGCATTTGTTGCATCCTGTGGTGATCGTCTCGCTCATTCTAATTTCTACCTTTCAGTTGCAATATCTATTTTTAAGGTTCAGTTCAGTCTTGCTTTCTATGATTTCAAAAATATATGGATGGCTATGGCTGGGTCAGTGCCCCCTAAGACCCTCTTCTTCCTTCCTTTGCTCCACTCTTCAGCAAATCAGTATGTTCCCCATCCTAAGTAATGAATTTCTTTTGCAGTCAGAAAACTCTGCCAAGACAAGTCACATTATCTGCCTATCCAACACAGTTACTTTTTCTTTGTAGGATAATTGCAGTTCTGCCCTGCAGAGCTATTTGGTGTAGTGGTTGGAGTGTTGAATTGGTGCTCAGGAGATCCAGGTCCCACTTGGCCAGTCACAGGGTTGATATGAAGATAAAATGGAGAGGAAGAAGACCATCTAATCTGCCTTGGATTCCTTGCAAAAGGAGAAAAGGCGAGGTATTAGTGAAATACTAAATAAATGCATATATTTATATCAAATGTAACTGCATGAGGCAGAATTTGGACTGAACAACTCAATGATGTCATTTTAATCCCACCTTTCCCCTACGTGGTAGTCTTTCCACCTCAGTGTATCATTGACAGCAAAGCTATCCTCAGTAATAAGGCTAAGCTGAAATACCCTTCCTGATTTCTCTACCCCATTTGTAGGTAGCAAGGTTGGGAGGGAGGCATTTGGACCATGGGGTGGGAACAGGGGGAGTTTCAGCCTTCCTCCCAGCGGCAAACATTTCCCTCCCCAGGCAGTCTCAAAATGATACCATCTGATGATGCCATCAAGTAATAGTACTCTGAGAGGAAAGGGAATACCTAAAACAGTAGGCTTTTTGCTCCCAACCCACCTCATCAAGCTAAAAGCAGCTCATGTGTGTCTTACAAGCAGCACCTAGTGAGCATCAGGACTTGAGTCAGAACTTGAACCCTGGCTCTTCCCAGTCCTAATCTGGTGCTTCTTCTACTGTCCTGGACTAGCTCTCAGGCAGCTGCACGGCTCCCATTATGCAGCAATACCATATAAACATCCTTGCAGGACACTCTCCCACTGCCATTAATAAAGGGCCAGAAACACAATTGGTCATGGCACTGAACAGAGGGGTGGAGACCTTGGATATGATCTTCAGTGTAATGGGAGCACAGTTGAACCAAGTCAAATCCATGAGCACAGTGCTGTCAAATTTAATATATATCTAAGTAGAAAATTGCCAAGGAGGTCCAACACTGTCACATTTTACTTCCAAAGAGGAAACTTTTCTAAAAGGAGGGGACTAGCTAAATGGAAGTTGAAAAGGGGAGTCAAGGGGGTTAAATCTCTCCAAAAACCTTCAAGGTTATTCAAAACCACAATAATACAATCTAAGCTAGAAAGTTTCTTGGTCAAAATACTCAAGCAGGTGGTGGTTCAGTGGTTCCATACTCTCTTGGAGGAAACTGACCACCTTAAGCCATTTTAGTCTTGCTTCAGGCCTGGTTTTGGTACAGAAATGGCCTTGATCACCCTGTGGGATAACCTTTGCCAGGAGAAAGATGGGGGAGTGGGTCCCTGTTGGTTCTCCTGGACCTCTCAGTGGCTTTCAATATTATCAACCACAGTATCCTTCTGGATAGGCCAGCTAGGTTGGCAATTGGAGGCACTGCTTTGCACTGGTTCTATTCCTACCTGGCTGATTCCAGAAGGTGCTGCTAGGGAAGTATGGATCTATGCCATGGCCTCTATGCCATGGAGGTACACAGGGTTCCATATTATCCTCCATGCTGTTTAGCATCTACATGAAACCACTGGGAGGATCATCAGGGAGATACTCAGCTTTCCCTCTCCTTTTCATCTGATCCAAGTGTGGCAGTTTCTGTTCTGAACTAGTGTCTGAGTGAGGTGATGGACTGGATGAGAGCTAATACATTGAAACTTAATCCAAGATGGAGGTACTATAGATAGGTGGGTCTTTTGCAGAGATAGATGATATTCACCTAGTCCTGGATGGGGTTGCACTTCTCCTAAAGGACAGAATGCAGAGTTATGACCCTGAGCTGTTCCTGGAATACCAGGTGACTTTGGTGACCAGGAGCACTTTTTCTCAACTTTGATTGATTTGTCTGCTTCATCCCTATCTGGACAGGCAGAACCTGGCAGCCTTGATCCACACCCTGGTAACCTCTCGTATGGACTACTGTAATGTGCTTTACATGGGGCTGCCCTTAAAAACAATCCAGAAACTTCAGTTGGTTCAAAATACCGCAGCTTGCCTCTTAACAAGACCTCTGAGGCATGAGCATAGAAACCCAGTGTTACACCATTTACACTGGTTGCCAGTGAGGGCACTATTTGACATATAAATACCTAAACAATTCAGGACCTAGATATCTGATGGGACATCTCCTCCCATATATACCTGCCTGGACCTTAAGATCATTGTCAGAGGTCCTTCTCTGCAAGCTACTGCTAAAGAATATAAGGAAGGTGGCCACTTTATGACTCTGCCACTCTGTTTGTGGAACCAACTCCCCATACAGGTGCACTTAGCACCAACCCTCTATATTTTTAGGCACCAGGCTAAAACATTTTTTATTCCCCCAGTATTTCACTGTTGAAAAATGTGTTGTTATTTCACACTGTGAACTATTTAATTAATTAATTTTTATTTATCTCTTCTTTTTGTTTTTATATTTTACTTTTATTGTTATTGTTGAATATATTTTATGATTTATTATTGTAATTTGTTTTTGCTTGTTGTTGATATGTTGAGTTACTGTTATATTTTGATCCCATAACCATCTGGAGCGCCATTAGGCTAATAGGAACAGCATAACAATGTTTTTTTTTTTTACAAAAGAATACCAAAGGTTAGTAAAGGTGGTCCCAAGTCCAAGAGGTCACCAACAAACTTAACAAACAATATCAAGGAACCTATGATAGAAAAGATACCTTCCTTAAGGAAATAGAAACCTTGCCAAAATGAAGAAAATTAAAAGGAACACAATCTTTCACAAAGGAAACATCACCAGGCAATAAGAGGTATGGGTTAAAATAGAGCATTTTGAACTCCATATTGGTAACAACATCAAAGTCAACAATAAAAAAAAAAAATCCTTGATATAGCAGAAGCTGTAAACCAGCTAGGGTGAATGTTGGGTCAATGGATGACAACCAAATTAAAGGAATACTTCAGGAGGAGATTGCAGAGAAGCCAAATGAATTCTTCTTCTATGTTTTGCTGAGACTTATGAGCATCCAGTGGATGGGCAAGGCATGGCAACAGTCATCTTCATTGTTGCTGTACGCTTTGGCTCCTGCATTTCATCCTGGCGGAGAATAAGACAAATCATAAAGAATAGGGCTATGAATGGCTCCTTGTCCTGATGGCTGTCTGGTACCTCCAGTTGTTCCAGACACAAGCCTCTTTACACCAGTTACTGGGAATATGAATGGAGGGGGGCAGTGCTATTGCCCCCATGTCCTACCTGTGGGCTTCCCATGAGCAGTTGTTTGGCCACTACACGAGCAGAATACTGGACAAGATGGACCTGTGATATGATCCAGCATAGTTCTTCTTATGATCTTATTTCTTCTTATGTTCTTGTGAACAGAGGTCCCTTGGTGACAGCTGTACCTGGATGTTGACTATGCATTCAGAAGTTTATTTGTCCTCCTTCACAAAGAAACAGGGCCATATTTTAAGGAGTGTCAAAGAAGTGAAGTGAAGGCATGTCAGTCTGAAGGCACACTCCAGTTGAAGGATTGTCCCTTCCAATTCTGTTTTAAAGATAACAATAAGAACGGTTGTCCACCAACAGTTAACACCTGGACAGCAGGCTGTGTGGGGCACACTTTGCCAGTTTTCCTCACAGTAGTGGGAAGTCCACCATTTCCATTTAAATTATAACATTTATTTCTCAATGTGCATCTCTCTAGCTATACATTAACACATGTACATACTATACAAATTTATGCCTTCTTTGTCTTCTTGATGAATCATACTAGGCCTCCCTACTATGCATATGTTTTTAAAGAGGGTTATTTTAACTGCAATTTTGGAGGTCAACAGAGATGGAAATCTAGTCTTCTGCAAAGTACATCATAACAGCTGAAACAGTATTTATCAAATTGCCTATGGCCAAATGTAAAGCCATATCCACAAGACTTCAGAAGTATGTTGCTAGAATAGAGGCTATGATGTGATAAGGCTACAGCCAAGAAACAAGAACTTGTTTATCTTGGACTAGTCCTGTGCAAGTCATGGGACTAATCCAGATACGTAATTCCAAGCCGCAGCTACCCGTGGGCTATCATGAATTATATTCCTGATTTGGTGCATAGATGGCAGCCAGCCGAAACACGTTTTCACATGTTTGCCTCACTTTCCTTCTACAAATCTTCAGTAGACCATTTTATCCATAATGAAAACAGGATAGGCTGCAACAGCGCCATGCCATTTTCTCGTAAACCGACATGACACGCAGCAGTGGCTTCCACAGCAGCTTGATAAACATCAGTATTAATTAAAATCACTCAGCGTAGGTCTTCGTCTGCCTCTCCGTGTCAGGCTGGCAGAAGTGAAGAAACATGAGTGGCAGCTGCAGCTGCTAAGCTGTGGCTCGGAAAAGCCGTTTTGGAGGCAGCCTTGACAATTCTGTATTGCAGTGGCAGGGGAAGCGTTATGCACTTGGAGAATTTATCCAAGCAGCAGCATCAGAAAGCAGGTCCTGAATTTTGAAATGCATCCTGTGTCCGGCAGCTTCCAATTGTTATATTGAGGCTTATACTAAGTTTTCCATGGATTGCAGAACATAGCAAGCTGAACCCTTGGTCCATCTGGCCTGTAATTGTCAAGAACTGGCAGCAGTTCTTCAGGGTTTTTCTGGAGATGCCAAGAATTGAACCTTGGACCATCCACATGCAAAGACCACAGAGCTACTGCGGAATTTGTTGCCATGGCATGTGGTGATGGCCACCAGTTTTGTTGGCTTTAAAAGAGGGTTGGACAGATTCATGGAAGGGGAGGCCATCAGTGGCCACTAGCCTTGCTGGCTGAGTGCTACCCCCTTTAGCAGAGGTGACACGCCTGCATCCAGCAGTTGATGAGGAGCTAGGGTGGGTGGAGGTCTTGTACATCCTGCTTGGATGGTCCTGTGACAGCTGGTTTGCCACCATCTGTATGAAGTGCGGGACTTGATGGACCTTTGGTCTGATCAAGCATGGCTTTTCTTATGTCCTTAACAAGACATTTTGTTCTACTAGTATACCAGTACCACTCTACCCCTGTTCCTTGGTTGATGGAATATTGTGCCCAGTGCCATGCACATCTTGACAGGGAGGAGCTGAGGAAGAGACTGGAGCAGCCAGTCCTGCCAACCTAAACTGAAGAGGAAGTGCCCCATCATCAGTTTTCTGAGAGTTTGCCATTCTGTCATATGCAGAATAATGATAGCTTCAACTTGGGTGAATGATAGGCCTGTACTGGTCTCCTATCTAATAGGAGGGGAAACTGCATCAAAATTGGCATCCTAAGGTCACAATCCTATAGGAGTTAGAACTCCATCTTGGCAACCATAGGAAGAATCTCTTCTTCTTCTTACAATGGGAGGGGTTTTTTTTTTAAAGAAATCAAGAATAAAGTGATGGCAAATACTCTGCTTCTTCTGTCCTGTTAGCAGGAACCTGGAAGGGCTTGGAGAATATCCAAATACACTGACCTTGGCATGCTCCAAATGAACAATAGGATTGTTCTGTAATGCTAATCTTATCTTTAGAGGGAGAACTCAATACAAGATTCTGTCAAATTTGTTCTGGCTCAGTATTGCTATGATTCCACAGGAATATATTGGGTTTTATTGAGTATTCATTCAGAATGAAAAGTCATTAGGGGCATCAATTGCAATGTGGATTAAAAAAAAAAGAATCTGCACTCAAAATTTCTTCTCCTAGTGTTCAAACTTTCCTAGTGTATGTAATTGCAACCTATAACAAAAATCTTATCAGCGTTCATGATCTAATCAAACATTTGGGTAGAATTCCTTGCTCTTGATTCAGGGGAAACATGGCTTCAGTAAATTTGTTTTTAATGAAATGTGTTATCTATAATAAATAGATATATATTATGAGGACTGAATTAATTTGATTGTGGAAACACTTTGAGCAGAAACATTGGTACAGTTTAATTTCACTGTTGTTTTTTAAATGCTATTGAATGCTGGCTTGAATTAAATTCTATTTGTTTTAATAGAAGTGCAGTGGTCTTGGTGTACATATATTTGCTTCAGTGGCAGTGCATGGAAACCAATAAAACTATATTGGCTTCGCTGCTTATGTCTCCTTTTCAGAGAAAATGGATTGAATAGAAAAATGAAAGAGGCATGAATCAGCCTGCTCGTGGTCTCAGTTCAGCTCGAGCATCCAAATAAACATTGAGAAAACAAAACACTGCTCTTAGTATGTGCTTTCCAGTGCCCCAACTCTCAAAGCCTCATGAAGCCTCATATTACCCAGAGGAGGCCTAATGTTAAGAGCTCAGATGTGCTGGGGCTGATCCCACCGCAGTTCTGGTGGAGCTTCATCCTGCAGTGGTCCTTGCTGATTCAGACAGTCAAGAAGTAGCCTTCTGAGATTCAGGGAAGAGATTCTCCCCATTACTTTAGATGTGAAACCTGAACTTAACACATTGGTTATATCTAATAGCTATTGTTGCAACTACTGAATGTCAGTAGATATAGGGGTAAAAATCTCCAGATGTTTTGGACAACAATTCCAATTGTCCTAGACTATGCTGACTTGAATTTAGAGAATACTGTAATCCAAAACAGCAGGAAGGCACCCCTGGCTTCCCTCCCAATACGGAATGCACTGAACAGCTGAAAGCTACAAACCTATATCCATGCGTACAGAACCTCTGACCCATAGTACAAATTCTGCCAGTCTGGGGTGCCTTTTGACCTTCAGTGGTTCCCCAGATGGCCACACCCACTTCTCTTGTTACCATCCTCTTCCTTCATCCCCATTCATTTGGGCATTTCCCAGCTTTTGCATTTGAGGAACAGTTTCCCACCCCCAGTTCTAAAGACTGACATGTCTTCCTTTAGTAACCAGCAGCCAGAGCGTTAAGCTAAAATATGATATGCTAGTATGTGGGGGCATTGTGGTCCCACTCCTGTGCCTCTGGGTCTACCTTCTTGGCCTTCTGCCCTGCCTGCCATTGGAATGTGGCCTCTGAGAGCTTCTCCAAAACTGAATTTGGCCCTTAGGCCAAACAAGATTGGAAAGAGATTCCAGCTATGTCTCCTTACCTGAAAGCAAGACCCACTGAACTCAATGAAGCTTAGTTATGAGTAGACATGTACTGGATTTCACAGTGAGCTGCAAAAGATAGTGATTTGTAAGGTGATTTTGAATTTGCCCTAGAAAAATTGTGAAAAGAACTGTAGTGTTGAGGACCCTTCTGCAGAGAAAATGCACAATACTGATGTAAACAATGCCCTAATTTAAGCCACATTCTTCTGAAAGGGAGAGAAATCATTTGCCTCTCAGATATTATGGAACTAATAATCCCTGAATGTTGCACTGGGAATGGCGGAATGTAAGCATGGAGTCAAGGTTAAAAAAGGGTTAATTATGCTGCAGTAATATCAAATAAATGAATTCACAGTTTGACTGCTTTATGGCAGATGGACCAACACTTGTTGGTTATCCAGTGCTGTGCAAAAGTCAGATTTATTTTCTGAGCTTGTTACTTTCATCTTGCCATGACTATACTGCTGTAAGGCAAAGCGTGCATCTGTGATTTCTCAAATGCAAAGGATACCCAGCTATTTTATTACAGGAAGCTGCAACGACCATCTGCAAGATCGTCTTATGTTTCTTTAACTGAAGTGTAGAGGGTGGAGTAATGAAAAAGCAATGTGGTGCAATACCTAGCAGGGAAGCTATCTTTGTGCTTGTATCTCTGTCTCCTTTCCCTCACTAGGGGCTGGTCTGGTTACCTGAAGACACATCTCCTCCCATCTTTATGTTCCTGAGCCCCAAGCTCATCATCTGAAGCTGTTCTCAAGTCATTTTCCCACCAAGTTTGGTAAGATGGGTGGCTCCAAGAGACAGAGGGTCCTTCCAGGGGTGACACCTTATCTATGAAATGCACATCCTAGAGATGGTCAAGTGGTGGTTAATATATTATGGTAAAATGTTCCCAGGTATTTTAGGAACTGTTCTGAATGGTGTTTTATCTTTGCAATGCTTTATTCCCGCTGCTAGTTTTACTTGGTTGGTCCATGGGTTGTTGGTGTTTTTGCCTTGTTTTCACTGATTTCTTTGATCATCATAATTATGTTGTTACTCTGTATTTCATGATTTTTATGTGCACACTGCCCAGCACAGAGCCCTGCTGACTCCTTAGTTTTCAGGTAGTCATGTCTGAATTGGCAGAATGTGCCACGTGCTTCTGCTGGGTACATTTTTTCTTTAAATAATGTAAAAATTCTTTCAGAACACCCAAATAAATTAATTAATGGAGTAATGTAAGATTACTTTGGGAGCAGTACTAAACAAACCAAGACTAAAACAAAACAGATTGCAACAAGAACAAACAGACTACCTGCGATACAAGTGTAAAAGGAGGCGTGCCAAGTGGATAACAAAATCACTCTCTGATTTGCTGATAAGGATGTCTTTCAAAGTATGCTAACGATTGGTGGAAGCCAATCTTACTCAGTGACTGAGAAAGCACAGCAAGTTTGTTTTGAACACTGTCTGCCTTTTGTTTATCAGATATGCCTGGATTAATGACTGGAATGGGAAATATAAGCCTTATTCCTTTCCAAGGAAATAATTTTGTAGCAACACTATCAGAGTCCAATGAAAGAAAGAGAAAGAGAGATTCCACAACCCTTTTCATATTCTGATTTTCCTAGAGAGACACAATGTTTGGTTGTTGGAAAAGGGTTAAGGGAAGAAGCAGGTATGGGTTCGATTAGAGGGGGACCACTGAGAAGAGTTGTGAGGATTATCGGGTTGCTAGTGGGGAGTCGTATTCGCCCTACCAAAGGGCCCGGAAAGACAAGAGCTAGTTTCCTTTGCTTATTTATCCAACTATATGTGTGAACAGCTTGTAAAGTATATTTGGACGAGGAGAACACTGCCTGAATATAAAGAGTTGGTAAGAAGTCCCCCAGGGCTCCACAAGCTTCCAGTCTTGTGATTCCCAATTTAGATATGCATGCCACCCCCTCCATGGCTCTTTGTTCTAGCGGGCGGGCGAGGAGACATTCTTCCCACTCCCCGACTGCTACACATTGGGCTGGGAAACAGTATATTTAAAAAAATGGAATGAGTAGAGAACAAGTGGGACAAAATACAGTATTTTTTGAATAATAGAATTGATGGCAAATTGATGAACAGCCATAAGATTAATAATAGCAAAGAATTGGAAAATAAAAGGTGATTATCAAATAAATGACTGGTATAAAGAAGTCTGGAATATTGCTATTAGTGATACATTAACTTGCAATATTAAATGGAAAAAGGTTTGATAAGTAAAAATAATTTTGAAAATATTTGGAGGCCATTTATTGAATATATCTTAATAAAAGGAAAGGGGTGTGAACCATCACAAAAGTCAATGCCATTCTGGAAGTGGAGTGGAGCAACCTGAATGAATAAATGATCTTACATTAAGCAACATGATTTGTGTGTCCTGGTGGAGGTAGCACTGTTATTATTGAACTGTTTAATTATGTTTATTAGCAGTGTTTAATTATGTTTATTACAATTTATTTATTTATTTTTCGATTTATATCCTGCCTTTTTCCTACAAGGGCTCAAGGCAGCTTGCATCTCCTCCTCCATCTTATCCCCACAACAACAACCCTGTGAGGTAGGTTGGGCTGAGAGTCTGTGACTGGCCCAAAGTCACCCAGTTGGCTCCATGGCTGAGCGGGGACTAGAACACAGATTGCCCGAGTCCCAGTCCCATGCTCTTAATCCCTACACCATACTGGCTCTCCAAACAAACAATATTAATTGTATTGCTTGTTTGTTCAATTAATAACACTAAAATTATAAAAAAAATAAAAGACATAAAAATGGAATGAGTCAAGAATGCTTGTCATTCAGTGCCAACATATGGCTGGGGTAGACCAGCATGGCTTCTGCGATGCTTGATCCGGACATATGCTAAGGTGACTCTTCAGAAAAGGTGCATGATCTGGCAGACTGCGTGGACTGTGTGGGGTTCCTTGAGTTGGGTGAGACCTCAGACTTCTATGCATCAAAGAAAAAGACACCTTGGGCCTTCAGCAGCACCTGGGTCCCCTGAGGCCTGCTCCTTGTCCATGTTGTAGCAGAGACCAAGCCTCCACCTGCCCTGGAGTGTGTCACTTTCAGAAAGCATTGGCACAGGCTGCTGCGTGGAGGCAAAACGCACGCCTCAAGACCTGAACAACCAGGCTGTTTTCATGAGTAAAAGACTGCACCCGAGTAAAGGTCTTCCTTCTGATAGGCAGACCTGAATCTGTGTAAATGGATTTTCCCTGCCCTTTTGACAGCTGAAAGAGGAATACTGCAATGCCGGAAGGATAAATATCCACCTGCAATAATACAGTGGGTAGAGAACTTCATGAAAGCACAGATTTTTTAATGCTGGTTTTTGGGTGTAACTTATGAATGCATATATATATATATATATGGATATTTGGGCTGCCTTTGTTGAACTCTATGCAGCGTTATCTTGAATAAAGCAGTATATCTTCCAAAACTTATGATATTCAAGGGTGCATAGTATATATACATTCACTTTAACAGATTGACTAAATCTCATGTAAGCAAACTGCAATATTTTATTTTACTCTTTCCCTTTGTGTTGTTGCTTGGGCTTGGGCTTTCATGTTGATTTTGAAATTCACAGTAAAAATAAGTAATAGAAATTGGTGCCACCCAACTGGTACCATCTGCCAATATGCTGGTGACCTGCAGCTGATCCTTGGCTGGGGATCTGGAAACTGGCTATGTAAGCCTTCTGTTGGCACTTGCTAGATGCTGGAATAGTGCCTTTTTACAAGTTGCAGTGCACCGAAGTCTTTTGTGTGGTTGCCCTTCACACTCGTGCTAGACTGTTCTTCTGACTGTGTTTGCACTGGCCTGCTTGCTCTGAACGCCTCCTAACTTTGTGTCTCACTCTTTTCTTACCTACCAACTGTATCACACAGATTTGCTCCATCTGGTCAGGAATGGCCTCATCCTGCCATAGCAGGGAAGTGTCAGTGCCCAGCATTTCACTCCCAGGCAGCTTTCCTGCCCCAGCCAATCTGCCCTACCTCTACTACTTTTATGTATAAAAATCAACAACTTTCACACTTGGAGCTGGGATTACTATGAGGCGATTTTCTATTGGTGCTGAAGATTGTGGGTTCGAAGGAGTTATTTAGTGTGCTGGGCTTGGATCCTGCCTCTTCTTTGTTCTGAGTCTTTTGGGCTGACTCTTCATTTGCCACACCTCCCAAATGGCAGCCATTTTGTAGCAATACCCAGAGCGTTTCTCAAATTCCCAAATGTGCTCATGGCCCAAAAGCTTGACTACCCCTGCCCTAGTCAGTGTACGTGGGTGTAAGTGGATATATTTCAATCGAAATCAATGGGATTTTATTTTATCTCAAGGCCCTCAATTGAATGGGGATATAGATCAAGCTGTGAACTGAAAGTACAGTGACATTTGCCAATACATTTGGTCTTTATTATTGCAGTTCGATGTACTTTGCCCTTGGATACACACTTGTGAATCTGCCTAGTTGAACCATAAATGTTGAAAAGGTAAGTAATTCTTTGCCATTAGAAGTATAATAAGAAGCACGGAAAACACGGGTGTCTGTTTCACTGTGGCAACGCGGTTGCTCCTTTGAATTGACATAGAGCGCACTGATTTCCATTCTCCTTGCTTGCATTTGTCACTGAGAAAATTCAATCCCCTGCCATGTCAGTGCTATAATAATCTCAGAATTCTGGGCACCAGTCAGATTATGACAGTCGCACAGAACAAACAGCACATTCATCTTGGACAGGTTTTGCTTTAGAGGAATGTCTTTATTTGCAGTTGATGTGTTCTGCTTGACTGCTGACACATTGACTTCCAATTGTTCTTTGCTCTTGTGCAGTTTGGGCCTTCATGCATTATAAATACAGACGTGAGGCAATTTATGTACACCTCAGTTGCTTTGTGGCTTGGTAGCAAAGGTGCCTGGAGGGTGGTACACACAGAGAGGCTTTAGTTGATATCCTTAAGCCAGTGAAAGATAAAAAGGAACTATATTTATGTTTTAGTAGGCAGATTTTTTTTAAAAAATGTGAACAGTATAAATGTCTAATCAATAAATAAGAGGCATGCACTAATCCCAAGATCTGACAAAGAATTCAGTGCATCACTTTGGAAAGCTGCCTGATTCTGCTCAGACCAAATGGAGGCCACCAGCTTCAACTCAAGTACCAAGCCTGAGTCAAGATTCAGAAAACCAAGGTTACATGCATCCTATTGTCTATCATGGGGAATCAAAAAAGGGCTATATGATTTTTTCTTCTTGTTGAGAGTGGATGAGATTTATAGACACAGTAGCCTATTGGAAGAGGAATGGGGCTGCCTATTATCAGGGAAAGAGGCACAATGGTTTTTGTGACATGCATCTTCATATTTTGATGTAGAGCAAATAGCTGATAATTATTTTTTATTTCCTGGAAAAATAGATTAAATTTACCAGCTCAGTTGCCCCTCATGAAGGTATCACAGAAAACTGTGATGTTTCAGAAGGATAAATGCAACAGTTTTTATGGAATTGAGGTCTTCAAAACTGTGTGAGGGTGATTTGCTTCCCCTTCCCTGCTTCCAACAATTTTGGAGCAGCTTGTATGAATCAGCATTGGAGGCAGACTCCAATGATCTTGATCTTGGAGATAAGTATAAAGCGAGGTGGGAGAGGAGGGGAGGAGCAGAGAGAAGACTGTAAGCAGCCAGGATGTCAGGTGTCCTAAAGCCACTCAGGCCTCTTCCCACTCAACCCCACCAGGATGCTCCAGCTTGATGGATGAAAATGCTCCTCCCAGGAAAAAGCAGCGCAGGGGCATGGGAGACAGCTTGCCTCTAGTGCTCCTCCCACTTTGCAGTGGTTGCCCAGAAGTCTCTAAATTTGAGGTCTCGACATCACTCCAATAGGACTGTGTCCTAATTTAAATTGCAACTCTGCATGCATATATCTGGAAGTATGCTTCATTAATGCCATAGGACATTCAGAGTAGACATGCATAACATTGAACTGCTTGTGATTAACAGAGAAAGTAAAGGTGAGATCCTATGCATGGTTAGACAGAAAAATGCTTACAACACCCAGATGCCCCAGATAGGAGTGGTAGGCCTTCTTTCTGACTCAGCATGTACCCTAAGTTTATTTAATTCACTTTAAATGATTCTTGGTTTCCTTAGTGAAGTTAGTCATTAGCAAGTGCAATGATAGTGATTGTGGTTTGGGGCATTAAAATAGGGACCAAGTTGTTGTTGTTGTTGTTGTTGTTGTTACACTTAAACTGAAACCAAATAGGTTCCATTGTGCCCCAAAAGCTGATACGAAGCAATCCAGATAATATTTTGAACATTGTTCTTTCCACAAAATATTTGCCTTCTCCTCCACGGTTCTGTTTGCCAAGGGCACAGTTTGCTCTGTAATTAATTACCCCTGTGCCAGGACTCTGGAGAGTGTTTTGGGAGCCCCTGATCCCTGCTGTGTTAAGCAGCATGGCGCATAAATAGTCTAATTGCAGAGAACACAATGAAGAGAAATGATCCCGGCAGCGACAAATGAAGAATTTTGTCCCTCATTAGGTAATTTGTGGGCCCAAGGCACCCATATGGTTTTGCCATCACAGCCTGTACACACACACGCTTGCTTAGGTGGTACCAGTTGGAATGTCACACAGCTAGGGATTCAAGTATGGGAATACAATGACAGGGCGGGCTCTGGGGATGAATGACAAAAGAAATGAGCAACAAGGAGGTAGCGAGTTGAAAATTGGTAAGATGGTGTTGATGGGACGGCATGGATGCAGTTAGGACAAAAAAACATAAGGTAACATGTTCAGTTCTACTTTTAATGGAACCATTGAAATCAATGGGTCGTAAGTCAACTAGTATGAGTTTAGTCCCATTGACTAAATCTAAATCCAACCCATGTACACAAACACCATGTCTCTGTTAGCTGCTGGAATCTTGCTAAAGATTTTAGGTTATCTCTGTAATGGCAGAAGGAGCAGAAGCATATATGACTTGTGAGCTTCCCTCTTTCCAACATATGTCAAAGATGTGACTATTTTTTCAGCTGATTTCTTACAAATAATTGGGTGATTCACATGATTGACAAAGTCAATTTATCTTGTTATCACCAAAAAGATTTCATGTCCCACCTACAGTTTTCATGTAAGCAATTCACACTTCAACAAAGGATTAGGGAGCAAGCTGGGAACATCATCCAATGAAGCATATTGTTGTATCTCTTTTTGTATTTATCAATATCATAAGCTACTGCCAAACAAAATATTATCTCTCACTGTTCTTTCAAGAGATGTTATTTAGCCAAGTGAAAAATGACAGTCCTGCCAACGACTGTATGTTAAAATGTCAACAAGCAAAAGATAAGTTTCTGTAGCATGGCAATGGGAATGCTAGCAAAAGACTTCAAAAAATTGTTGGAATCTTTCCTTCAGCTCAAAAGGTTTGTTCTCCTCTCTTGTCCTACTTTAGTGAATAGTTGCCCCACTGACTGTATCAGAAGCTTCACTTGAATCAATAGAATCAATTTTGATTTTTAAAAAGTTAAAACTATACAAAGAAAATGACCGAATCACATCTTTCCATTGTGGCTTTTCCCTCCAAGGTTTTTGTAAGTGGGATTGTAAGATCTTAATGCAAAGTAAAAAAATGGCTATTGTCTTGCATGAGTGCGGAGCCCAGAAAATGTCTGTGTGCCCACCACTGCCAATATAGGCCATAGTATAACACTATTCACAACATTTACATAAGAATGGGGGGTTCAGTTCTGATACTTGTAACACTTCTTTTTTGGTAAGAATAGATTACCAAGATGTTGTAGTCATTGCACACTTCTAGTATAAAGCACATATCTTTACTGATGGGTCAACTATATATTGCCCAACAACCACCAAAAAAAAGTTACCAGCAAGGATTGGTTAAATCCATTCTGTCTATGCTTTGCTGTCCATTCACTGGATTTTTAAAAGGATATATAAGAATTTCATTCCTGATTGTGGGTGTGCATTTGACAAGTACCTTCCAAAAGTTTTAAACAAAATGGTCTGTAGGTCTACAGAATTTGCACAACTTGGAAAGAGCAGGTCTACTACAGGTTGGAATCACTGAAATCAAAACTCATCAGGAAACCGTTGTGGATTTCTCCAGTATGGCTAGTTAGCAGTTACAGGTTGGACCCATGGTCTGCCTTCCATCAGAGGTAAGGACTATGGAGATGACAGATCTCTCTGGGCAGTTTCTGGGCATTCTTCATGCGTCCTTTAGGGTGATTTTTGGTATGCCAAGAGAAGAATGTTAAAGCAGGGTGGGGAGCTTGTGGTTCTGCAAGTGGTGCTGGATTCCAGTGCCAATCAACGTAGCTGATGGGTAGGGATGATGGATACTGTAGTCCAACACCATCTGGAGGAACACATGTTTCCCTTCACTCTGCTAAGCTATGTCCAGCCTGGTTCATATCCCGCTAAATCAGCCATCCCAAGCCAAGTAGCCTCCAAATATTTTGAACTTCAAACCCCATCAGGCTCAGTCAGCCATGGCCAATGGTCAGGAATTCTGTAGTCTGTAGTCCAAAACTGGTTAGGAAAGGCTGAACTAAAATAATGGAAAACTTCTGATCACCTTTACACCTTTAGCTTTCAGTGCAGAAGGAACTGAGCTGCTGCTTCTACTATAATGCTAGCTCATGACTTCATCTCTTTGAACTGGCCTTAAAAGATTAGCACTCGGAGATTATTTATTCACTCTTAGGGAACGTATTTCCAGGAATGGAAACAAAACATTGCATCAGTGCCTGGCTTCTAAGCTGTACTGGTTTAATTAATAGAAAGACACACAATCGTGCAAAACACAAGTCCACTTCCTTCTGCTGCTCTTGTGTCTTGACTTTTAGAGCAAACCCTGCTAACGCGGTGTTAATGATGGTGATCATAACACTGGAATCCACTGGTAAATGGTTGTTCTGAACAGAAAGTCACCCTTGAATAAAGTTATTTGCCCCAAGCATGAGAGGCAGGCATCACAGAAATGGAATTCAGCAGCTTTTGTTGTAAACTAGCAATGCAAAACTGTCTGGAGAGAGCTGTAATAAGCTGGCGGCAGTGGAAAGATTAATCAATTTTTTTTCCTTTTATTTTTATTGTCCATGTAACTGAGAACACAACATATTTGGTGGGAGTCTGTGACACAGGCTGTGGAATACCCCTCATTCTTTTTCTTAAGCATGTACTCTGCTAGTCAGTCTGAAGCAACACTTCCTGGCCCTTTTAGGAGGAAATAAGCATAGATGCAGGGGGAAAGAGCGTTGATAGCAGGTACTATCAACACATCTCCAGATCAGAGATTGCCTCCTATAAATGTTGAATTGGTAGCAGAGAGACCCTTGTATTCTGGCCTGATTCAGATATAACTCTAAATTTTGTCTTCATGTTAGGTGAGTGAGCCTATGCTTCTGCTTCCTTGCTTCTTTTTCTGGTGCACCAGATGGAAGAAATAGGAAGTAACTGTTACTTTTTTGAAACTAACCAGGATTCAGTGTTATGTCCAAACCTGAAACTTTGGTTTGAGGGAGAATAAGTCAGAATCATAAACCATGTTTGATCTTGGCTTATTTCAACAAACCAGTTTAATCTCACAAGAGTTCTCACAGGTTTGGACAGTATGAGGAACTTCAGTTAGTGTAAAAATGGAAATAAAAACTTCAAACCAGCTCAGTCACTAGAGAAGGAGATCAGGGAAATGGCTGTGCCTGAGCTTGCTGCTGAGCATGAAAGTAATCCCTAACCCACAGTTTACTGCTACATCCGAAAAATGGCAGATCAGATACCTCATACTGTTACAGATCATGACTAGTCGGGAGTTCTCAAAGGTTTCCATCAGTGGCTGGAGGGTGCTCACTGCTGGACCTCCTGACTGGGAAGGGGAGCAAAGTGCAGGGAAATCCTTGCTGGAATCCTCCCACTCACAGTTTAGTGATCTCCTTCCCAAGTCCCTGCTGCAACTCCCATCATCCTCAACCAGCAAGGCAATGAATGGTGATGGGTATTGTAATGCAACATATCTGGAGGGCATGAGGTTGGGGAAGGCAATACTGAGAGCTAGACCAGATGCACATGCTTTCTGTAAACATGCCCTGACCAGCTGCCTATAGAAAGGGCTTGGTGTTTCAGTCAGCAGAGCAAGCCCCTCTCTCCTGCCCTACCTGCCCTTGCTCTGCTGCTCAAAACTATTTCCTCCTGGTTTAACTTACCTCTGGGGAAATAGGAAGCTCAGTGGCTTATGGTGGGTAGGGGTAAGAATTTGCCCCTGTCCCTCACACATTCCATTTGATATGGAGTGATGTCATATCAAATGCTTGAGAGCCAGAATGGTGTGTATGTTGAATATGCACATAGAACTTGGTACAGAACAAGATGGCCCGATCATTTCTCTTCCATAAGGCACTTTCTTAAGTTCCTACACAAGGAGCCAAAAGCACATGCTGAGCTTGTAGGCATGTTCCAGGTGCACCAATTCCCATGTTGCAGCAAAGCACAGATGTGTGGGAGATACAAAGGCCTTTCATCATTCGGAGCAGTAGAAGGAATCGCTTTGTGAACATGCGAAATCTCTTCCTGTGGGCATTTGCAAATGAGTGCAAAAAGGCTTTCAGCTTATGGACAGGATTGCAACGTGCTGTTGCAGGGTTTGGACTAAATGACCCTTGAGAGCCTTCCTGAAACTTGATGACTGTATGAAAAAGGAAGAAGAGAAAAACAGGGAGAGCCGTAGCTAATGCAAGCTCCCCAGTACATTGCTGGATAATTTGCTTTGACAGTTTGTTGTCTCAGTGGGTGGGGGGAGAGGATTTTTTAGTATAAGAGCTAACTGTACCCTTGAAAAGCTAATTAGGATTCAAGCTATCATGCATGCAACTTGGTAAGAAATAATTTGGAGGGAATGGTAAATAAAGCAACCTTTTCAAAAATTCCAAAATAAAAATCCTTCTTTAGTACTATGGCTTATAAAGAAAGTGAGGGCATGTGCTGAGTGAAATGGAAAGAAAGAGATGCTTACAGATCGATGGATGCCGAACGTTTTCATAAATGTGGTGCACTTCATCAGATGCATGACATGTTCACCTTAAGTGCTCCCCACCTGAGCATGTGTACCTTGATCTGTTAACCTGAACTCAACACTTTATGCACCCAAGGAAGGAGACAATATCCATGAAAGCTCATGCCAGAATAATTTGCTAAGGGGAAATCCAGTGAGGATGCCCACCTCCCTCTGAATTCAGGATTACCGGTATCCTATGCAGGACAGGGGATGCGCAGAGGAAAAACTCACCTTTGCATTCTTGCTTTGCTTTGCCAAGCAGTTGTGTAGTCCGTTGTGGCTGTCCAATTGCAGTGCTTCAGAGGGAGAAGGAAGGAGGCTGAGGCACCCACAGGATGCGTCTCCTCCCCTTCTTGTCCCACTCCTGGCCACCTAATCCCACTGCCTAAGGTCACAGTTATGTAGCTTAGTTGGTTGCAGCTCTGTTCCACATAGACTGTGAGCAGGGAAAAGAATCCAAGTGTGGATTTGAGGCTGGGGCTGTGTTCTGACCTCAGATCTAGGAATCAAAAATGTGTAGACTTCAAGGCACTATAAAGAAATTCTTTGCAGATTGTTCTTGATTTGTCAGAAGGATGATCGGACTCCTTCCTTGGGTGCTTTGGGTAAGAAACCAAAGATGGACCACTGGGGATGCAAAGACCCTGTAGATACAATCATCACAACTTACGATACTCATGAAATCATATAAAAGGGCTCTCAGAAAATGACAGCTGTGGCTCCTTGTCACATATCCTTGAATCCCAAGATTATGTTTCTATCTTTTATTATATTGAAATTCATTTAGCAAGACTGCTCCAAGAGCAACACAAAAGTTTGCGAATTACCATCAGAAGAATAAGGAAACATCTGTATGAGGGTGGTTTTGATTGGTTTTGGTTTGGTTATTGCAGAATGGAGGCTAAGAATGTACTCAGTCTTGACCATCATATCAGCAGAAAAAAAATCAGAAGACACATATCAACCTGAAAAACTGAAGTTTTGTCCCAAGCCAATCAATTTCTGATCTATTTTAGGGGATTTATTGTAGTTGCAAGTACACAATCTCAGTGCTGCTAGAAATAGAGTATAACCTAGTGCAGGTGTGGGGGAACATGGAGTTTTCCAGAGAGTTTGGACTGCAATTCCCAGAATCCCCAACTGCTGGCCACACTGGCTTGGGCCAAAGGGAATTGTAATCCAAAACACCTGAAAGTTACCACATTACATATCACTTGACCATGTGCAACCTTCCAGTAGTAAATGTGTCTCAGTTCTTTTTCTTTTTCAAACAACTAAAAGTTAGAGTCTGGGACAAAGGAGTTCTTATTACAGTTAAGACAATAACAGATTAAACAGGATGAACTCAACGGCTGTACTTCGCATGAAGTTATCCCCAGAGATGAATGTACAACGTTGCTATGGATGCTGCAGCGGTGTCTGCCGCATAACCAAGGCTGACAGACTGCTCGCATGTGGGTGGCTGTCTTCTTTCCAGCTGTGACCAGCTGAATTATATCACCTGTCCCACTTGATATATTAGGATATGCCCAAGCTCAAGATGCATGTTGCTGCAATAGGGAAATTAATGTCCACCACTGGAGGCAATTAATAATGATTAGGAGCAAAACAGCAGGGTTAAATCTGTGCATTTAACAAAGTGTTCATACGGGGTATTTTGTACTATATTTTAGCCTGAGAGTTCTTCAAAATCCCTGGGATTTGTTGTGTTTAGGGGTTGGTTAGGGTTTCAGGACAATCATATTAATTATTGGGTATATTTAGCTCAAATGTCACAGTTGCTTCAGCAAGACAAATTTATCCACTCCCAGGGTTCTGTGGTATTATCCACACACACACAGTATTCTTCAGAGGAAACCAGGGAGTTCTACAGATGTGTTCTGCTCACAGATATAGCCACTTTCCGTCTTATTTGCACAAGAATTTATGGTTTAAAATATGAATGGATAGAATCCCCTGCTCCCAACCAGCAAAAAAGGAATAATCGGCAGTTCTATGCATCTAGTGGAATTTCTGATTTTCTTTCTATGACGGGAAGCACTATTTGCATTTGTTCTTTTGACCCAAATATTAAATGCAGTTATGAATATATTAAGTGCAATATTAAATGAAGTTATGAATATATTTGGGTAGTAAAGTTGTCTTAAGGTCATAATCCTTACATTGTCTGGAAATATTGTAGGATTCTTCAGAGCTTGGACTCTGAAGAGTGAGCCTCCACCCTCTTGCACCTGGCACAGAACAAACCGCATCAACTGCCCATTCAGGCCACAACTTGACCTCAGAATGGGGAAAAGGGGGCATGCTGGTGGATCATTGCTGTGCCTCACATCGTGTACTGATGTCCAGAAGCCTCCAGGTTTGGAGGGTTACAAGCACCTGTTACAGTCAGCTAATTTTTGAAGATATAATATAGCTAATGCTTCTTTTAATATGTTTTGGCAATGCCCAATGATCACCTCTTTTCTGGGAGGAGGTTATTATACAGATATACCTTGTATTGGAACACTCCGTATTTGCTGATGTACTTGTTCTCTTCAATTGTCTACCTGCTTCCTACAAGTTCTTGCACGCAGGTGGATTGTCTGCACCCTTTTGACAGCTAAATAATATCGCAATATTGGAAAGACTGGGGACTTAACAACATTTTCAGCATTTGAACAGGAGGTATAAAGGCACCACTCACAAATGGATACATATATGGCTATTTGGCCTGCCTTTGCTGTTGAAGTTTATGCATAATTCTTAGATGTATTTACATGTGTATGTATGTGCACCCCCAGACATATTTCATATGCATGTACTGGAAATAATATATTCAAATCTATGTAGTTATATGCTTTGTTGAAATGTTATAATAAAATATTCACACACACACACACACACACACACACACACACACGGGCTGTAAGAAGAAGTACAATACGCTTGAAACAGAGTGCGTCTATCCTTGTGTTCTAGTGACACCATGGGAGTTCTGCTAGGAAATGTACATTATTATGCTATAAATTACATGTGGCAATGTGCTGACTATATGAATACCACCAAAAGAGTTTGCCACAGATAAATTACCTCTGTGTTTCTTGTCAAAGCTCACTGGAGCTTGGATAGCCTTTGCAGAATCCAGGTCTGAACCATAGAACTGTTTTTAATGGTTCAACCACACAGGTGGAAATGGACATCCCTTTCCCCTTCCCTTTTCCCCTTCCTCCCACTGCAGCTCTTCCAGCCCACAGAAAATGCTCCACACAGAGCAAGCAGTCCCCCTTCTGAATTTGATGAACTGTGGTTGGGGTAGGAAGGGGGACTCCCCAACATTGGGTTGAGGGACCTACCATGTTCAGAGCCTTCCTGGAAGGCAGTTCCTGGTTGCATCCTATTAGGTAGATGGCCAAGACATATGCCAAATTGTTACCTGGAGGATCAGCTGAGACATTCTAGGGCCAGTAAGGCAAGATGTGAGAATGCCTGGGCTCAGTGGGAGAGTAGGGCTAATCTCAGTAGATTGTAGGAAGTTCAAAGACACAGGAAAGACACAGAGCCCCACTCCTCCCCCGGGCTACTAAAAGCAAATACAAGGCAGATTGAATTCTTGGTACCAGGAAGCAAGCCTGATAGCAAGAGAGAAGCCTTGGAAGCAACGCAAAGGAAACAAGCAAATCCCAGCTCTTCAGCCTGCAGCATTTGCACGATCTGCTGGCACCCTTCATAAACTGAAGAGGCCTCAGCTCCATCTGCCTGGAAAGCTCAGTATACTGGCCAACCACTGCAAAACTAGGCAATTCAGCTCACCATGACCTTAAACACTAGTTGTGTGGTATGCATCACAATGAAGAAAGGTTTGAATGCTTAGTTCTGAAATGTTTCTTTGTAGATTCTATCCCTGAAAAGATCTAAGAATAAGGCTTTTTGTTGGTTCCCCAGGAATGAGATCTTAGGAAGCTCATGGAATCCAAGAACATTTCTGAACAGCTGTCCTACATTTAAGCTTGCTTTCTGTTTCAGGATGCTATTTGTTTGCTATTTATCACATAATAGGTATTTTTCCTTATGCAACATTACTGTTAAGTTAGTAGTAATGTTCTAGTATTTATCTTGTGTCAAGTCATGGTGGGTTCTCTGACCCCCCCCCCCCCCCCCCAAAAAACCTGAACAAACCACTAAACATTGCCAGTTGTGTCAATAACATCTGCCTTTGTATGCCCTAAGCTTGGTGATATAATAATCTATAATCTATCAGACAGATTTGCTATAGGAGACCTTGCTTCTCTACCCAACTTGTTCAATCAGATGAATGTGAGCTTGCTTAAAAATCATACATTTCAATGAAACATTCAAGAGACAACGGATTCTTTGAACAAGCCTATTCTCACTTAGGAGACTCCTGAAAAATATCCTGACGGGGTGTGTGTGTGTTTCATCCTTCCACTGAGTATAAAACTTTAAACTGTAAAAACCACTTATCCCTCACCTCTGCAAACAAGCCAGTTTGCTGCCTTGCACATAATCCTTGCTAGTCCAAGTGGGAGTTCCATGTGCTGCTATAGCAGTTGGACTGGTGAAAGCAGACTTCTGAAACTCCTTTCCCCAGTGCTACCGGCTCCATACACCTGAAAACTAATCTGCTAAATCGTGAGCTGCAATGCAGATGAGAATGGGGAGACTCCCAAATCTTGCAAAGCCTCCTTCTGTGAGGGGACCTCTTCTATGAGATCCAAGATCCAACCTCAGGTAAGTTGATACTTAGTACCTGGTAAGGCAATAGTTGATCGTCTTCTCCACAAAGATATCTCACTGACTTCTGAGGAGGTCTTGCTGGTTGTTCTGTGACCAGGGGTAATGGCATGAAAATAGCTCTTCTCCCATATGTGATTTGAGAGACAAAAATGATGGCAATTTATAAAGCCTCTTGAAGTTACAAGAGGCTTTCCCTGACCTATACAGGACTATGTTACAGCCCTGGTTTATTTCATTTTAATTTATGTATATCCCACTTTTTTCCTACAAGGAACACAAGGCAGCTAGCAAAATCTTCCTGGCCCTCCTCCTAATTTTATCTCACAAGAACCCTGGGAGGCGGGTTAGCTGAGAGTACATAATAGCCTCAAGTCAGCCCGTGAACTCCATGGCCAAGTGGGGACGAGAACTCCAGCCCAGTGCTCTGACCACCACAGCACATTGGCTCTGCTTTCTGCTATTTTGTTGCACTATTTTCAATACCTTATTTTTTCCTCCCGTTCTTATGTTTAGATTGTATCTTTAATATGAACCATTATTTCATTACATTTAGTGGTATAAAGGTAAACAAACACTAGTTCTCTATTTTCCTCTGAGTGCACAGTAGGGAATGGTTCCATATTTATTCATACTGAAAGCAAACCCAATGAAAGCAGCGGTCCTTAAGGTAGTCTTGTGATCTTAAATGCCCTCTCTGCCCAAATTGCTAGCATTATCTTGCATTGTTACGAAGGGTGCTGATGAGAATTCATTTGTGCCATTCTCTACCACAGATGGCATACGTACATCTGGGCTGCACTTTAACTTTTGATCTGTAGAGATTGTTTGTCTTTTTCTCAACCATGCTGAGGGTAACTGATGACCTGGGCTATGGAATACACATCCAGTTCAGAACAGGGAAAATCTCTGTCACTGATAATCAACAACAACCCTTTATAAAAGAAAAGACAAAAGGCCTTGTTTGTGGGCTGCTGCTTGCTGAGGATTCTGTGCTATCAGCTTATGCTGCAGAAGATCTTGAATGCAAAGTCAACCTTCTGGGATCTATAGGTAATCATTATCAGGACTCAGAAGTAACACTTCCAAAGACTGACATGATATATCAGGTTGCACCAGGGCAGCAATGCATCTCCTCAGTCTATCGAGATGGATGGCACTTAGGTTGAGCCGGTGGAACTAGTCAGAGAACATTCTATCAGCCCCAGCGCTATAGCTTTCTTGAAGATCAGGGGGTGCACACTGCATTAATGCCTACAGCAAAGACAACTGGGACTTCTTTGCAATGTAAGCTGTACTGCCAAATTGGACTTAACAGAAGACACATAATCAATCTTCCAATATTTTTACTGAAAAGCAGCTGCTGGAGACTGCCAGTTGCAGTGAACAAAGGAAGAGCAGGGCAGAAGGATCAGATGGAACTTGATGGGCACCTTTGCATGCCTCAACAAGCCACAGTGGTTTCTTGTGCAGGATGGTCTGTTGTGTTGTCCAAACCCTGTCATGGTATTTCAACAAGGCAAGCTGTAGAAACCACAATAAGAAACAATGCTATGTTCTGCAGTTTCCAAGGTTCACCATGGTGTGTCTGATCATTCAAACCTGGTCTCATGGTTTCCACAGTCCTGGTATGCAAATACCACAGAGTCCATTGGAATCGCAGCAGCTCTGCAGAAGCTGCTCCAGCCATACAGCGTGGCATGCATTTTCGGTGTGATGGCTGATGGGATACATGCCAATGGTGGAAGGACTGAGAGAGGAGGGTGAAACCTATGTTAGCAGGGAAACCACTTAAACATCTGTCAGGCACATCCAGGTACAACCCCATCCCTCCCATGCATTCCATGATTGTCATGACTTGTGAAACCAGCCAACTAGTTCTTTTCTCACCATTATCCCACTCCAAATTGAACCACAAAGCTGGAATGAACTTGGCAGAGAGGCCTAAATGGCAAGTATGCTGTGCTCTTCTCTGCCCCAGGTGAAGACCTTCTTATTTTGGTAGCTCTTCATTCTCCATTGTTTAAAAAACCTTTGTTGTATTTTAAATCTTTGTATTGCTGCTAGGTGCCACTTTGGCTTTTACTTCTATTTCATCCTGTAATTATAAACATTTAAACTTCTGTAGTCTGTTTTATGATATATTTTATGGTTTTAATTTTTGTGAACTACTCAGAGCTTCAGCTAGTCAGCAATGTAGAAATGTAATAAATAAACAAATAACTACACGGTTGAAACTGCTTGCATATTGAACTTCTAGCATAAATTGCCCCATATCTTACCTGTGAGTAGTGAAATACAGTCAAGTCCTAATCTATTGTGTTATTTGGAAGGATGAATGAAATGTGGATTTTCACATAAGATGTGCTGTGCAAAAACAGTGAAACAAACCATTTCAATAAAGTTAGTGCTCCATTTTGCTGACAATTGGTCGTCCATGGCTTAAATCTATCCAAGAAAAAGAAGAAAACAATGTCCTTCCAGCACATCTCCTTCTCTGAAAGCTGTTAGCGCAAATTCCATAATTCTTACTGTTACTTAATCAAATGTTGCATTATACAAGCTTCTCAGAATCAAAGACAAACTAACCCTTCTTTCTAAAGGAGTGGAGAACTTAAAAATGGTATTTCTTCAGAAACTAAGAAATTTGGCTGGGCTTAGTAACCAAACCCAACACCTTGCAGGTTCCTGTGCATGTCTACTGAGAAATATAACACACTGTATTCTAAGTTTGTCTGGAAGCAAGTTCTATCAAACTCAGTGAGACTTAATTCTGAGAAGAAGCTCATCAGCTTCAAGAATAGACCTGGACAGGGGTGCACCCAGAGTCCCAGCAAGGTGAGTTTGGAGTGCAGTGCTCGTTCTGACTGTTCCCATAGCCATGCCATGGAGTCTCCGAAATTGCCATTCTAGTCATTTGCATCTTTACCAGGAGCAATTCTTTTGTAAGCTGAGTGGGTCTCAGTTGCCCATTGAAAAGCAAGCCATACCCAAATCCTTTACATTACAACATGGATAACTTACCACAACCATACAGTTAGGACAGCAACTGATGCTGGGAGAATCCCTTTCTCCTCTAGCACTGTGAGGATTCCAGCTAACCACAGAATGAGCAGGGAAGCCTGAGAAAATAACAGATGATGTCATACCTTCTGCTAATCAAGAAGTCCTGAAACTTTGACCTGGCAAGCCTTCCAATAAAGCGCCGGACTCCCTGCCATTGCAAAGGACTTTAGAGTGCCTAGGAAGCCCTATGCATAATTTAGATTTATTGATGCATGTTTAGAAATAATTATTTACCTAGAAATTCAATGCACCCCACTGGAATAGGAAATATTGTTCGTCCATGACTTATGTTGGGTTTTCTGAGATGCTATTAACAGACAAGTTAAACATTCCAGCTTGCCCTTCTAATGGCTCTTACTTTTGAAGTGGACTTGGACTGGACTTCTCTTAAACAAGGATGTGAAAGAAATTCATTCAGAACCCATTTTAAATCAAACTTCCCTATTCTTACATTTTGAACCAATACATAGACAGAAAGTCAGTTATCCTCAAAATTCTCATTTATTCAAATTTTGGAATGGAAATCTACAATCAAAATATGAATACAAAAGGTATATATTGTGGTAAAAACACTAAAATTGTGAATATATGTTTAGAATAAGCAAGGTTGTATACAAAAATGCATGTATTAGGAAAACATGCACAATGATACATTCCAATTTTTATGCAGACTTCAAAAAAGGATTCTCAAATTTTTGGACAAGTAAAATTTAATGTTGGAAAAATGAGAAACTCAGCTTGACAGATTCATCTGCTCCTGCCTTCAAAGACAGCACTGCCTTCTGACAGCCCTTCAAACAGAGGGTGGTCCTGTATAAATTTGAACAATGGCCACCTTAGCCTACCGCTTAAACACATCCAGTAAAGGAGATGCCACTACTTTCTGAGGTCATCTTTTCTAATGTTAAACAACTTTTCCTTTCTCTTAATGTAGATATGGGGAACTACTAGGCCATGGACCAAATGTGGCCACTAGCCTAGCACAACCAGGCTACAGATGTTGCACAAGGCCTCCTTCCCTTCTCTGAGATTATGTCCCTTCCGAGGAGAGATGGGTAGGAGAGCAACCGAGTGATGGCTCAGTTGCATTGGCCCTTCTTTATCAGCACTGCAGTGCTGATGCCTTGGTGGGCTTTGCTTTCTTCAGTCAGGGAAAGTTTGGGCAGAGCAAAGTGACTCCCTTTCTGAGGTGCTGGCTTGAGGAGCTTGCCTCTGCTTGCATCTTAGTCATGCAAGGTGGGAAAAACCCACACAGCGTTAAGTAGGCTTTGGCCAGTGGCCCAATGAAGTCAAGGAATGAGGTGAGGGTTGGCAGAGACCTTTGCACTGGATTCAGATATTTTCAGATTTCTATGATTCTGCCGCAGACTGGCTTCTTCCAGACGGTGAGAATTCTGCAGACTTTCAAATAAATGTTTCTCTTTTGGGGGAAATTTGCGCAAATGCACACTTGTAACCAGGATTGAAATGAATGTTCATCCCAAAGGCAGAAAAAAAAATATCAATCCCATCAATGAGCAGGCAAGGGAACAAAAGATATCTGACAATCAGTGCAACACAGAGAGAATGGAATCAACTAAACCTACAGATCCATCAGTGGGACCCCTCCCACTGCAATAATATGGCCCATAGTGCTGTCCAGGGGGATATCCTGCCTTTACTCACGTTGAACTAATGCTCCAGAACAAGCATTTGGGACAAGCCAAGGGGATACGTGAACAGCTTTGCTAGGTGTGCGCACATGTATGTTTATTTAAATGAAGAATAATCTTGAAATGTTGCAATCAGGAGTAGAAGGAGAATGTAGAAATGGGACTTGCAGAATTGTTTCTCCCTCCTGTTCCTCAGGCTGTTTCCCCACAATAGGGGCGTAATCTATCCCCCCCACCCCCATGCCATGGGAAGAAAGACAGCTTATGGAGAAAAGTTAGCAAGTTAATGACTGTGGTGAGAGTGAAGCGCCCATCCCTCTTCCGCTGCATTTCAGCTCTCAGGTGCAGCTGCTTTTCACCTTGAAAAAAATAAAAAAATAAAAAAAATCACCACGAGAGAATTCCCACGCCTCTTCTGTAATGTCTGATTTGAGCCTTGTATTTGTGACATAAAAACTCTCTCTTTTCTTTTCCTCTTTAACTCTGAACTCAGGAAGAGCTATGTATCATGCTGAGTCAGAACTTTGGTCCTAGATGTTATGGCCAAGGAGGGAATTATGAAATGCAAGGTGGCTGTATGTGATGGAGCCAGGACTCTGTTTTCAATATACATAAGAAGACAATTCTCCTAGTGAAAGTTTATCCACCTTTTAATTGCTGTTTTAACATTTGGCAAATATTTATACCAGATCATCTTCCTGCCATGGTAATCGGGAGAGGCTGGGGCCTCCTATATTAGTGATGCTCCTTATCCATTGGAGCTTTTTTTCCTGAGCTGTATAGAAGCTGAATGTCATCCCTCAAATATGTTCGCCACCATGGATAGCTTCTATGAAGTTCAGAATTAAAGCTGCAACGGACTAAGAGCCCCACCAGCATAGGGCCCACCAAACTGCCCTGCTAAATTTCAGTTTGCCTTTTCTCCTCTCTACAAATTGTTTCCCCCTCTACTGTCTTTTTAGCAAAGGAGATGATATTATTTGTACCCTTCTATAAAAACTGTCCAGAACAAGTCTGTGAGGATATTCATTCACCCACTTTGCTGGTTTTTTTAAAATAAACACTACCACACGGTTAAGCAGAGGAAAGATACCCGTTCCATGTCCCCTGGACAGGACTCATTCGTCCTCTTTTGTACTGCAAGGTCTCAGTCTATGAACAAGAAGAATGCCGCACACTCTCTGAAGGTTTTTATAGTACTTTGGAAAACCTTTGAAATATATTCTTTGCTGAAGAGATATAATTGAAGCCATTATAGCAATATTTTCTAAGAAGGCCAAGTATAAAAATGGATTATTTTCAACCTTCCTTAAATATCTGCCTAATCTAACTGAACCAATTAAATAGCTTAACAAACATTTGAGGAAGTCTTTTTTTCTTTTATATCCCTTTTAAATGTTTAAACATTCTACCAGCACTTTGTTTGAAAAGCTCATAGATGCACTGAAGGCAATCCCAAATTTTGCAAGGGGAAATTGGAAGACTACTGGGCACTAAATGCTCAATTGATTTTTTAAAGCTTTTAAGACTGTTTCATATCTTCATTGTCAGACATATGAGGCAGCTGTTAGGAAAAAATGGTCCGCTCTTTTGCTGCTCTGGATTTCTCCTTTTCTTGCAAAGGATCATTCAAGATGTTTAACTATAGTAATTGGGTGAGACAAAATCTTTGTGCAAATTTAATAGCAGATTTTTATTTTATTTATTATTTATTTATTTATTAAAACATTTTTATGCCGCCCCATTCGCCGAAGCCTCAGGGCGGCTTACAACAATTACTTAAATAATTATAATTAAAAATATAAACATTAAAATAAAATACATACAATATAAAATAAGCCACCCTGGCCAGATAAAATTCAGTAATATTAACATTTAAAATGCTGCTTAAATAAAAAGGTCTTCGCCTGGCGCCAAAAAACAAGTAACGACGGCACCAGGCGGACCTCTCTGGGGAGCGCATTCCATAACTTAGGCGCTACTGCTGAGAAAGCCCTCCTCCGAGTACCCACCCTCCTAATTTCTTTCACGGAGGGTTCCCGGAGAAGGGCCTCTCCCACCGATCTCAAGGGGCGGCCGGGCATATATGGATGTAAGCGCTCCTTCAGGTAACCAGGACCCAAGCCGTTTAGGGCTTTATAGGTCATCACCAACACCTTGAATTGGGCCCGGACTTCAATGGGAAGCCAGTGAAGCTGACAGAGAACTGGAGTCATGTGATTTCTTTACTTAGTGTCAAAAAATGTTCAGGTCATTCTGATGTGAGGAAGCGCTTCACTAGCCACAAATGGTGGTTAGCAACCATGTGTGTAGCAACCCTTCATACCCTGAGGAATGTTTCTCTAGCCCAGGAAGAGGCAGTCTTCCAGGTGTTATTAGACTTCCCTCAGACCCATCCTAGCTGGCCAATGGTCAGGGTTGGCAGGAGGTGTGGTCCAACAACTTTTGAAGTACTGCAGGTGGCTCACCTCTGCTCTAGGCTTAAGGTAAAAGTTAAAGCAAGAACTGGACAAGTTAACGAAGATGGGCATGATTGAAAAAGCAGAAGAGCCAACTTCCTGTGAGGATGAAAAGATATGTAGATCCTGGGAAGGTGCACCAAATATATATGATCTGTCTGGTCCTGCCAGGCATCTTTAATTCCATCATCTGTTCATTCACAGAATCAGATTTTTTAGGAATGTGTAAGAATTTCATTCCACTTCCACAAGTGTGCATAAATACTAATGTGTACCTGCAATTGTGCCCCAATCCCTTCCCCCTCATGCACACACAGGCATACACAGACAGTGAAAACTGGTCAGCAAGTTTCCACACTCCTAATAATCCAGTCTGCTGCAAAATCTGCAGGTTAGCGTCACAGAACTCCAAAATGATTGAAATCCACTGTAGAGTTCTCTCTGGCATTACTTTCTACCAAGAAAAAATATTTAAGATGCCTTAAATAAAATTCTTGTTCATTCATACTGCACATAGTTTTATCTATTCCCAGGCATTGGCTGCAGGTTCTGGCTTTGAACCTGAATCAATTAATGCACCAGCATCTTATCAAGCAACCCAGATCCTGAGTGACTACCAATTGTAGAGTTCATTTCACAATTCAGGTAAGCAGGGGTATTCTCATGAGACAGAGGCATGTTAGATTGGGCTGTAAAAATAGTATTAATGAAATAAAATGTTAACTGTAAAAGGCTAGGCATATCAATTCTCTGATCTATGTCTGTTTACTTTGCAATAGTTGCTCTTTAGTTCCAAAACTGATATCCTGGTTTCTTTAAATACCCAGGTAACCTCCTGTAATGTGTTCAGCAATTAATTTTAGCTTTTAGAATATGTGAATTTAGACTCAAATTCATGTTGCAATCTTCCCTTGTTGCATATTGCTTGTATATGTGACACAGGAGGATGTGTTATAGACGATCAAATCTTGCTGGGAATTTTTAATTTTTATCCCATTTCATTTGTATCTTTAAGCACAGAAACAGTAACAGTGCCCACTGCTTTGTAGAAGGGGAAATGTTCGAGTCTACTGTCCCTCATCTCCCCGGGTAAACTGATTGCTTATTTTAGTTTTGAAAGTGAAGAGATGGCAGTATTGTAGCTCTGTAAATAAGAGTACGCATCTCAATTTTCTGCAAATGCTTAAGTGGTTTACATCTGTTTCCCCCCAGTTGTATTTCTCAAACATGAATTTCCATTTTAAAAAGAGTCATAAAATCAGGACTGTTTCTCTGCAGATCTATTAGCAATAAAATAGCCTACAGAGGTTTGCACAGCCATGGAAAATGTACAGTGATAATAGGCTGTCCTGCTGTTACATGTCTTATGCAAACTTTACATCTATCACTGCAGAACCATCTATCCGCAGGGTTGGAGTACAGCAAACAACTTGAATAAGAAAGACCAAAAGAAGGAAAATGATACAAGAAGCCCTGTATACACATCATTAATCAGACATGATGAATTCCCAAACTCAAAAATGCATTTACTTAGAGTCAACCAAGGGGGGAAAATGCTGATCACACTCTGAGATGTAAAACTTTACATAAAATTAATCTCTAGAAAACTGGGACTGTATCTCAAAAAAAGAGAGAGTTGATTTCCATATTCTTTGCCATTCATTGTCATTGTTTCATATTGCTAAATTATGATGGCTTGGAACAACTGTAAACATCAAGGCTGCCAGATGCTATGGATATTTCATCAGGGGAATGTGGGAAAAATACTGTAACAGGAAGCTGGAATGTGTGCTTCCTTGTGCATTTCATGGGGCAACCACTAGAGGGAGAGGCTCTCCCTCAAGAGAATAATTGAGTTTGAAAGTGTTTGCCCTCTCTGTCAGGTGTTATTCTGGAGGCAGAACGGATGGTAGCAGCAGATTTTGCATTCTTTTATCACTATACTGACTGCAGAAATAATCTGCCTGACTGAGATGCTGGACTTGGTCTAGAACACCATGCAACTGTATTTCATTATTTATTCCAGATGTTCCCAACCTGGTGTAGCCCAGATGGTTTGGACACAGTTTCAATCATCCTGTTGGGTGGGAATCGTGGGAATCATGTCCAACACCTCTGGGCTGGGGAATCCTGATTTATTTATTTAAAATGATTATACGCTTTTTTAATATAAAAACAAATCCCAAATGGTTTCTAGAAGTGAAACCTAAAACATAATTAACAGTCAAAGAAATCAGTATATCACAGAATACAACATAAAAACAAACAGCACAACCATAAAACCTCAAAAGCAGTTCTGAAAACAATCCCATTTTAAAAATGAAATAAGAGGCAAATGAAAAAAAAAGACAAATGAAACAAGAGGCAAGTTTTGACCAGCTACCTAAATTATACCAAACAGGTTTCAGATAAATGTTTCTGAATGAATATGAAGGGGGTCCACTGGCAACAATTTATGAGTAAGAAATTCAAGAATGGGCTGGTATGAATAGGTATGCTGTAGCCTTAAAGCAGGGTAGGGCATGTCGCTTGCTTGAATTAATCCACTCTCCCCTCTGCAAAAGAAGAAAATGTTTCTTCTTTCTTATCTTTGCAGCTGCCTTTGAATGACAAGACAACCAAAAGAACAGCCAGAGGACCACTTGCTGCATTGGGACAGAATGTCCCCAGTGTATCCAATTTACAGGAGCATTCTGTGATGCAGAGAGGGGCTATGTCCTATTCTGAAAACAGAAGTTGTGAACCCATCTTTGTCTGCAGGAGTGTTAACAGTATCATGGGCAGAGCATCATCAATGTTGCTGTTAATTTTTTGATCCAGCCAATAACTGCATTCTCCACAGGCTACAATGCAGTATGTCATGTTACAGTGATCTGTCCAGGGAGGTGTCCCCACCCAAAAGAGTACACAGGGAAGCCCGCAGCATCAAGAACTGCACAGGACAGCCACACAAGCCAGGTATATGCTGAGTGCAAAGCGGCCGTGAGGGTGGCCACTTGTGCATGCAAACTCTGACGAAGAAGATGATGTTGTCATGAAAATAATAATTTATATGTACAGAGTGAAACTGAGAAAGAATTCCAATAATTTAAATACAGGTATACATCTCCCCAGAATGGGAAGACTGTGAAAAGATGACCTGTGCTGGACCTGCTCAGGCTACATAAGTGCTGGTGGGAAACATCAAGGCCGCTGCTCAGGCTTCTTACAGCTCTTAAATTCAAAGCTAGACTTTGATTATACCTCAATGGCCACTGCATTTGTCTGTTAAAGAGCTGAAGGCGAAAGAGAGAGACCAAGCCTACCACATTTCTGTCAGTTGCCCTGTGCAGAAGACTCTCAACAGCAGTCCCTTGTGTGGGCAAGAAGGGGTGCAAGAAGGGGTGCATGCTCCAGGCTGGGTTGCCTGACCTGCATTCAGTTTGCCCCTTCCCTTTTTGAAGCCCTCCATTAATATACTTTTTTCCCCTCTTGGACTTGCTTCTATGGGCATGGGAAGTGTCCCACTGTTTCTCAGACCTAGGCTGATTGCTTGGTGGGTACCTGATTGCTCTTGATGTCCATTATTTCATTCACACTGGCTAGTCATTAGTTCACACCTCCTGAACACCAGCCTACCAACATGTCCCATGGCCTGGGAGCCTGTCCTTGTGGTGCTTGACATTCAACCAAAAAGGATATTAATTATATGCAGGCACCACACACTTGCTGAATGGCACAAGCTTCATGCTACTGGTTGTGATGTCTTTATGCAGACATCAAGTCCAAAGGAATGTTGCCTTTGTCTGCCAGTTCCTGGAGACTAAGAGTGGAAGAGGATAATCCCCTTCATCAGTGCTGGCTCAAGGTTTGGAGGGCTCTCAGGCATAGCCCCCCTAATAAGCCCCATCCTATAGTGTCATGATCCCTGGCTGCTGTTGTTCCTCATCCTCTTTCTCATCATTGCTAGATCTTGTTTGCTTGAGAGCAGAGAGCCATGAGGAAGAAAGCAGTGGCATCAGCTCCTTCTTCTCATGACCTCCAGTGTCTGGATGGTGGCAGGTGAACAAGCAGCTTACAATGATGATCAGCACCTTTCCAAAGAGCCTTTGCTTATATATGTGGGCCCTTGGCAGGTGCCCAACCATGACTACCCTTGAGGCTTCCCCTGAACTTTACATCCTTCTTATAGGCTTCCTGGAAGTTTCATCTTGGGCACCACAGGAAACAGGATGCTGGTCCAGATTAACCTTTCAGAGAAGCTGGTATGGTTCTTTTGATTGACTTATATCTGTAATCTGGGTTCTGAATGCAATGTAGAAAATGGCTCTTTCTGGGGAAGGGGTCAAAGAAAGAATGGGCTTCAGTGAAAACTACAGGAATAGCCATATAAGATTTAATTATCTTCCTCCTCCTCCTCCCTCCCCCACCCCTCCTCCTCTTTGTGAATCCTTTCCAAACCTGGAGCCCTTGGCCAGTATGGCCAATGGTGAGAGATGCTACAAATTGTGTTCCAAAACATCTCAAAGGATGGGTTCTTGGCCTGTTTTAAAATCTCTGCATAAATGATCAACAGTATTATTTCAGGTGTGTGTTTTGTGTGGGGAAGGGATCTAGTTCAGGTAAAACTGTTACTTTTAAATCCAGCTAGCAATTTACATCCGCCCCAGATTTTAAGGCAATATAGACCCTTGTGTACTTGGAGGGTTTGAAATAATGCTCCAGTTCAGATGGCAACCTTTTAATGTGCCATCACATGAATAGCATCCCCAGCAGCTCATACAGTCACTGGCTTAGACAGATCCTGCAGGTGCAACATTTTGGAATGCCTCACTTCAACTTCCTGCTCCCTGCATCCCCTCCAAAAGAAAAGAGCTGCTGCCGCTTTTCATCATGCTGATAATCTTTGTAATCTGGTTACTGCAGACGCATCTGTATGAAGGCTTGCCAGGGAACCTCAAACGGCATTCATCATATAGGGCTCGGTCCAGGTTTAGGTAGGTGTAACTGGACCGACAGGCCTCCACATTCCCTTCTCCAAACAGCAGCCACTCCAATACCCTGCAAAAAGTACGCAGAGGATGCTAGGCTGTGGGTGACCACTTACATATCCAAGTGCAAATATGGAAATACAACTATCTTTTTAATAGAAATACAAAACATCTCACTACATGGAGAAGTCTGGAATAGTTGCCTGTTCACCCTTTGCTTAGCCCACTGTCCAGGTATTAAGTGTTGTCAGACAACTTCAAGGCCCCTGGCCCATGGGCTCTCCATTTTATGATTTTTTAATTTCAAACCAGATATGAACTGGACAAGCCACAAATTAGAAGATGCCTTCCAATATAGGGCTGTTGTCTGTGAGCCCTCCAAAGCAGAGGAAAGCTTTGCAAAGTAGCATATGTACCCGGGCACCCCACTAGGAAACCCTACTGAATGGGGTGAACTGTGGCGCAAGCAAGAAGGGGGGATCCCCCCAAAACAGGCAGAGGCGCTTTTCTTGAGCAGAGTTCTCCATCAATAGCATTTTTCACAATCAAACCCTGCAAGACCTGGGTGTTGTAGTGGTACATTCTGAAAGTCAGGTGCTCACGATATGGTTAGCTGTCTTTCTTCGGGAGCATTTGCCAAATGAAGACTTTTTTTAGGTGTGACATCCAGTTGTAGTATGAGTTCCCCAGGGAGGGGTAATACTGCATTGTGGTCTCTTCAGTTCCAGGTGAAGACTTTCTTATTTTTCCAGACACTTTAGTCATTCACATCCATTATTTTAAGGTTGTTACTGTATTTTAAATCTCTCCATTGCTGTTAGTTTTTAACTGGAATATAATGTCTATATTTTCACCATGTTGTAATTTATGGTTTTAATTTTCATGAATCTCCTGGAGAACTTCAGCTATGGAACATGGACATCATAGCCATGAAATGAATACACGAAGTATCAGTCCCCATAGCCACGGTCCCAAGGAGCTATGTTGATATCTCCTTGGAGATCACAGTTTTGTAAGGCCATTTCTAACACCAAACAGTGGCCTTTGTCTCAATGCATCCAAGTAAAATATGCAATCTGATATGCAGTTTGAGTAAGATGGTCCATATTCTGTTTTGTTTGTCAAAGACAATTGCTTCAATGAGCAAAGGTGGTGTCTTTTTTTTTTTCCAGAGAGAGGTCTCTGATATCAAAATGGACTGGGTGGATATGGAAAGACTTTCTGAACATTGATGCTTGCTCCCAGGAATTTTTCTTCTTACACTAATAACAGAGTTGCCAGATAGGAAAGAAATGACTTTTAAAAAACAATTAATACACGTGGTGTTCATTCTTGGCTCGTTCCACATCCTCATCTGCCTGAGAATACTCAGCAGTCCTCCATGAAAAATGTTTTTTGAACTAATGAGGTATATTTGCATTCCCCTTAGAATGGATTTGGAATTTTTCATCTACGCTGCACCATGAAAAATGGATGTGTTTTTCACAGAGGTAATTTGAACATAAACCATCACATCAATGGAAAGACAACCTTTGCAGAAACTTTTTAACTTAGCTCATTCCATTTGTTTTCACTGGGGAAGGTCAGACGTACGCAAGGGATGTAAATTCCACGCACAAACCTAGATGCTGATGAGATTTGTTTTCGCAGATAATCTGTAGCAGTGAAATTTTTCATAATGTCACTGCAAAATAAATTAAAATGTTCATCTTCATATGGCTGGTTCCATTGCATTAAAATAAATGTTGCAAGCTCATTTAATTAGTATAGTTAGGAATGTCTCTTCCCTGCTTCACTGACTCTCCAAATCACAAGTTAATTTGTCAAAATCAGACCATTGTTTTTCCTTCATTCTTCATTACTGAAAAGACAGGCCCATTTAAATAAATGTTTATGCTACAGAGAGCAGAGCAGTGAACAACCCCAAATATTTTTATAAGCCAATGTTAGAAAAGTTTGGTGTTCACAGAACTATGATGCCTGAGAGAGAGAGAGAGAGAGATGGAGGGAGAGGTGGAGGGAGGGAGGGAGGGAGGGAGGGAGAGAGAGAGAGAGAGAGAGAGAGAGAGAGAGAGAGAGAGAGAGAGAGCGAGCACGCCTGTGTGTGTGTGTGTGTGTGTCCGTGTGCGCGCGCATGCATACTGTGATTGGATATTTGACTAGCTGGAAAGGTTCAGAACTGAGTGGTCCCTTCAAGTGATCATGCAGTCCTATGCACCATCTCTCACGCTGCCTGCGAAATGTACTCAGAAGCCATTTCCTTCTGTGTTTTCAAAGACAACGGATGACACAAGATACCATCTCTATAAATTACCCTAATCAAATCATCCCCTTCAAGAACTCTGGGTTAATCAATTATTCTGTGTTTTGCAGTTCATATGACTACGGCTTCCGAGCCATCAGTACTGTTGCTTCCTTAAAATGGCATGGCTTTTGCCTAAGTCAGCTTCCCTATGAAAAGTATTTCCATTCTTCCTGAAATCTGTTATGAAGAGTAGCAATTAATTCAGATTTTTTTTAAAAATGGGAAGGGGCAGAAGAGGGTTTGCCTGTTGTTGCTGTTGTTCAATCAGGAGGGTTGGCCGCAGTCTATTGCAAAGTTAAAAATGCTTACCCTCCATTGACTTGAATGAGAGTTAACTATGCCAGGATTGGATTGAGACTCAGGTCAAGAACGATTGACAAGAACCTGTTGGGTTTGCTCTTCTCCATCATGGCCTGCATGTCCACTTTCCTCTTACTCCATAGTGGAAAGAACAAAGAGGTGCAGGAAACGCCACTGCCTCTCTGCTCTGTGCCCCTCTGCGAATCAAGCAAAAATGATGAGAAGGAGAATGAGGAGCAAGAGCGTTGCGTGCTTGTGGTGGTGGGAAGGACAGGGAGACTCAAGGACGTGGGGCTCATGAAAGGCTCTCGGGAAACTAGAACTGCGTAACGTGTGCAGAACAAGGCTAAGGAATGTGTGACCCTCCAGAAGGTGTTGGAACTGCAACTCCCATGCGTCCTAGCCAGCACAACCAAGGATGAACGATTATGGGAGTTAAAGTCCGACAACATACAGAAGATTGAGTATGGGACAGGTGTGGGTGTCGTTGAACTGTGGATTGTTATTGAAATGTGGGTGAATGTGTTGTCTGAACTCAGCTGCCCTAGCAAGCCCTGGTTTGTTGGCAGTGAACAACCCATGAAGAGAACCCATGATTTGTTGCTGGGTAGTGAACTGTGGGTTGTTCCCTGTGGGTTCAGCCAACATGAACACCCATGTTTTAACAACCCAGGCTTCAACAACAACCCATACTCAACCCCTGTATCCAGGCAGCTTTCTGTAACCCATCATTCATGCAACAGCACAATATTATATACCAGCAAATCAAATGTGGCCTGGTTTATGGGAAGCAAGCTGTGTTTATATTTCTCTGTATCTTTTATTACACACAATATACCCAGGGACATTATTAGTTGGAGCTGTCATGTTGCCACAAAGCAGTCCCCCTAAATGAGGAGTTGAGAACTAAAGAAATTGTGTAGCGCCTGCTCCTTTCTTTTCCAACACACTTTTTTCCTAGCTTACCTGTCTTCCTTGGTTATTTCTTTCTACAGCTTGTCACCTGAGCTACGAAATGAAGCACTAACATTCTATTCATTAGGCTTCTTGGCATGGCAATATGTTAGTGTCTTTTAGAATCTATGACCACTATGAATCTGATGATGCCGTGGTCTGGGGGATCAATCTTACTTCTCTGGCATCACAATACCCTTGAGACTGGCTTTGTGCCATTAATAAATTATGTAATTACCCAGAAACTTGAATCAGTGTGCAGCACCATGAATCCCTTCTTTCAGTAGCCATTGGACAACAGTGAGTAGCACCTTGTCCTGATGGCATGATGGGGAAGATTTGCATGTCAAAAGAAAAGGAAAGAAAAAAGGAGATTCCTACTGTTTGTATCTGTGTTTGTCAGAAGACAAGAGTATAGGAAAAGCAAAGAGAGGGATTGTGTAAGACAGGGCAGGCACCTGAGAAGAACAGGTGAGCCAAGTGAAGGGTCTTCTTTGTAGTGGCCTCCTGTCTACTTAATATACTTCCAAGGGGCATCTGTTTGACATCTTCACTGCATATGTTTGAATGCCAGGTTAAGGCCTTCTGCTTCTGGAAGGCATTTAATTTTTAGTCCACTGCTCTGATTATTAACTTTACTGCTGTTTCTAATATATGTTTAATATTTAAACATGCTGAGATATTATGTTGTTGTTTCTGTTTACAACTGAAAACTGTTCCAAGATCCTCTGTCAGTTGAGAGTATATGCATTAAAGAAATGAATTAATTAATGCTGGGAATGTAGCTGTCCTCTACCATCCCTTTCAGACATTCCCTTGCTTGCCTGTATGGATCAACCGTCCCCAATCTTGAGCCTTCCAGGGGTTTTGGACCACCACTTCCAGCCTTCCTGACCATTCTAGCTGGGGCTGATGGGAGCTGAAGTCCAAAGCTTTTCAGAGTACCAAATTAGGGAAGGTTAAGCTAGAGAGGGAAAGGAATGTTGGTTGGACTACACCTTTCAACATTCAGTGTTCACACATGACAGCCAAGGCCACAAGGGTTACTTAACCCAGAAGCAGTTTATGCTTGGTGCATGCAGTTGCTATTTACATATGCAGCCCCTAAGCAGGCTGATAAGGGGGTTGCTGTATGTTGTGGGAAACTAGCCATTATGGGCTATTTGAGGGTTAAACAACCCTTACATAACCTGAGTACTAATCAAGTTTTAAGCAGGGTCGGGACAAAACTCAGCAGATCCCTCACTCTAGCATTCAGAGACTTCCTCTCGTGCTCAGCCTCAGTGAGGAAGAAAGCTGAAGAGTGTGGAAGCTCATGGGAGGAAGCTTGCCTAAGCAGCAACCTTCTGCACTGTCAGATGCAGGAGCACAAACACAGGCACATGGAGCAGAAAAGAGACACTGCTTCTGCAGAGTGTGGGGCACCCTCACCAGGACTGGGACTGTGGGAAAGCAGGCCAGAGCCTGGGAGGCAAGCCCAAGGAATCCACTGGATTCCCACCCCCAGCACTGATTCCTTACACATCCCTAGTTTTGGCCTTTGAATAGCCCATGGTAGCTGGGTTTGCATGACTGAAGTCCAAACCTAACCAACCATTCAGTGATGATTTGGCAAGCTAGGAGAGGAATATGACAACACTAAATTAATTACAGTAATGGTATAGAAGGGGGGGGGGAGGAAGAAGAAGAAGAAGAAGAAGAAGAAGAAGAAGAAGAAGAAGAAGAAGAAAGGAGTATGGAATTATCTCTTTAGTTAAGGGGAACTACATTTTTAAAAAATACTTCATTATGAGCCTCAGTTTGCTATTCCTCATATAATGACAACTGTTGAGTTAATAACGTGGTACTTGGTTTCCCTGATCTACCTGATCCTTTCTACAATTGTACAAACTATCATTCCCATACACAATTGGATCCTGCAGTCTTGGAGTCTGGACTCTGAAGGCCAAGCCACTTCCCCACACCCCTGTAGCCAGCATGGCATGAGTCAACTGGGCCTCGGATGCGAAAAAAGGGGTGTGCTGGGGTGGGGCAGGAAGGAAGACAGCTGGGGCTGAAGACCTAGATCAGTTCCTATCAGCATTCCAGCCTCCCCCTGCCCAGGGCTTTATCTGGAAGTCTGAAAACCGCCATCTGGATAAAGCACAAGACCCGGCATGGAGGTGGAGATGGCCTAGGATGCAGGCATGCCTCCATGGTTGGGGCTTACATCCAATAAGAACACAGGGCACCTTCACCCACAATCCTGTGCTTCACATCTCCTCAGAGGTGTTGGGTTTGTTGAGAAAATCCAACTAAATCCTTTTAGGAAAATGTTGCTTATGTGTGCCTTTGTGATATACAATTAAATCTACAGTGTCCCTGCTCCTCTTGCCCAGAAAGAGCTAGGACTTTGCATGTCCTAACCCACACCTTGCATGTCAAAACCCACACCTAGGATCTGCTGTGCTTCATGTGCCTTACTATTTGCCGTGTCAATACTCAGTTAGTCACTGATATTTACTGTAACATTATGTCATATGCCCTCTGCAGTTAACTCATATTGTTCTCTGTATGCCTGCATTATCTTTTGAAATGTACCTATTCTTCCTTCATCATTAACTCCACTTCTGTGTACATGACATGTAACCTATAAAACATTCTGTATATTCTCAGAGACCTTGTAGGTAGTGGGCGTACCTCTACCCGGCAGCACTGTTGGAGTTTTGCCTTTACAGATGGGTTTTCCTGGGTGTTCTCACCAATGAAACTGCTGAGATTTGAGGCAACAGCATCTTCCTGGGGATCTGAGCATCCATTCTCCTGTACTGCTAAACCGGAATTTCCTGTCAAGCTAAATCCAACACATTTGGAGACTGTGTCAGTGAAGGCATCGTTCCCAGGAATTATGTTGGCTGCACCACTGCAGCTCTGGAAATCAAAGTACTCTCCCAGTGTTAATCAGAGGGTAACAGACAAACTAGATCTGGCAGCATGATCAGATCTACCTACATAGAAAAAGAAGAATAAACTCCTAGTTCTTAATGCAGGCTGGGCACTATTCCTTTTCCCCCAGGTGCCACTGCTGCAGGGAAAGTTAGGAAGGGCTGGGAAGGGTGCCTGCCATGCCACTCACAGCATTCCCTTTCCACATTCTGCAGCCTCTCCTTGTGAAGAAGGTTGCCAGTTGGACGACTGAGGACCTGTGAGCATTCAGAGGCTTCCTCTGGGCTCGATTTGCTTTGCAGGGCCAGGACAAGCACGAGAAGAAGTTTGCAGAAGTTAGGATTCAAAAAGGGTTTCTCTTCAGCCTGTCTGAAGCATTTGCACTTCCTTGTAAAACCAAGGAACAGATGTACTGGGACCAGAAGCTGACATCCTGAACCTTACTGGAGCGGTATTGGGGCCAAGTGGAAGTCCAACATGGTGCAGCGATTAGAGTGTTGGACTGGGACTTGGCAGAGCCAGCTTCTAGTCCCCTCTCAGCCGTCCATCTCAGTGGTGACGTTTGGCCAGTCGCTGATGCATGTCATAGGATGAAACGGAGAGGGGAGGACCATGTCATCTGCCTTGGGTTCCTTGCAAGAAGAAATGAAGGTGGGATAGGAATGCATTAAATTATGTAACAATTTGCATGAGCTCTTTTCTTTTACTGCAGACACATGTGCACATGCACACGCACACACACAGAGGAAGAGAGGCAGAGAGAGGAGTTTTACAGTGGCTTGGACTCTGCAGTCCACCAAGAACGTGAGCTCCATGTGCTTTGAATGATGGCTACTTCCCTTCTTCATCTTTTGGCTTAATTAACTTTATTGGAAAGTGGATATTATTTCCTCCCACACTGCTTTCAGTTAACCATCAAAGATGCAGCTCTATTATTTGGCACAGATCCCTTTGTGTGGCTTGAGCACTAGACTACAGCGATGAGCCTCTGCTTAGGAAACTACATAAATGGCTTTGCCAACAAAGCCTAGGTTAAACTGCCAGTAATAAACACATTTATCGGTTAGACAGTAAAAAGTACTGAGGAGTTTAAAATAAATTCAGAGTTATTTAAGCTTAATTTATGGTCAGGAAAATAAACCCTTTTATGTCAATAATGTTTTTTTTTTTAATCTGGGCCATCAAATGTCACACACTACTGGTTTTGGATGTAAGGTCACTGGAAACAACATATCAGAGGTTTCTCCAACACAAATCAAGTGAAATTCCCTTAAAAATAAAAATGTCAGTGGTAGAATAATAGGCAATGGTTATTTCATGCTATGAAAGATTTGCAATATATCAAGGGTTCACCTTTTTCTCTCTTTATATCACTTTGTACACGAAATATAGTTCCATTCAGCAGATTCAAAATAAAGCCAGTTCACCAGCTAAGAATGATGTGTGCAGTGACAAAACTTGCTGAGGATGCTTTACCAGCATGCAGATACCTATTTATTTTTTCCTAAAGTGTATTAAATGTCTGGACATTTAATCTCTACATGATGTCTACCATCTATATGCCCAATAGATTTTGTGCGATGTTTTCTAGATCCTAGATTGTAAAGGGGAAAATTAGCCCCCTCCATCAATGGCTACCTTTGCGAGAACAATATGGTAGAACAACAATTTGGAGAGTCTTGACTTTTCAAGAAAGATCAAAATGTGTTTACGTGTTGCCTGATTATTCTCCTTTAGCATATCCTGCCAGCAGAAGCAGTTAAAATGTCCTTCCCAGTATATTTTTGACATCTATTCCCATCAGCCCCAGCCAGCAGGGCCAATAGTTACCAATGCTGAGAGTTGTCAAAACATCTGCCAGCCACCATACTTGGGAAAGCTAGCCAAAAACCAGCCAGGAGTAAAAGAGGAACTCATAGCTTAAACGGGCCAGGAGCTGGAAACCAGCTGCAAAACCCAGTTACAGATACCGCCTTGTTAGTCACACCACTAACAAGTGGTGACAAACCAGGACTTCTGGTGACTTCCTGGGTCCAGTGCTCTGAAGGTCAAGACTAGTCATGATGGCTGAATATCAGTTATGGCACTGAGAATCATAGAACCAATGACCTGGAGCAAGACTTTGCTATACTCTAATATGATTAAGTATGGATCCACCCCATGGCATTGGAAGGAACCTAAAATAATATCTGGTCCAACCCTCTGTAAATACAAGAAATGGATGACTACCTGGCGGCCATCCAGTTTTTTCTTAAAACCATGACAAAGAAGAGACAATCACCATCTGAGGCATTCTGATCAACTGTTGAACAGCCCTTGCTAAGAGGAAATTGTTCTTAATGTTTAAGGTAAGTTCTTTTTTTAATTTAGAAATATGGGTTTGAGTGATGGAAAACATTTTTTTCTATCTTTTAAGTGATTGTCCTTCACATTTTTAAATATCTCAAACATATCACCTCTTAATTCTCTCTTCTCCAACTGAACATGTTTTCATCCTTTTCTCATAGGACATTTTGGCTTTCAAGCACTTCACTTTCTTCATTGTCTTTCTCTGAAACACTAGATCCCAGAATGGGGCACAGCATACAAGGAGAGATCTAGCAAAGCAAAATGGTATCATGACTCCTTGCCACCTTGCCACACGCTTATTTTCTTGATGCAGCCTGGAATCACAGGAGCCTTTTTGGCTGCCACATCACATCCCGGACTCATGCTTCACCGGTAGTCTTTTTAAGCCACTAAATTCTTTTCACATGTGCTGCAGTGAAGCCAGGTGCCTCTCCACCTGTTCTTGTGTCCCCCACCATCTCTCTTTGCATCAGCAGACTGATCCCCACAACTACCTGCCTCAACTGATGAATGAGAAGAGCCTGTAGTGATGGTGGGGCACAGAGAGGTTGGTTTCATGTGCTTAGGGAAAATCAAATATTCAGGCACACATAGCCCACCGATTGAGACAGGACATGTGAGGAGTTGCTCAAGAACATGGGCGAGCCCTACGTCACCCCCTGCACATTTGGATGGTTAGGAGGAGACTCTGTATGTGCACTGCTCTCAATCAGAGTTCCCCTACTCCATGTGCATGTATATGGCTATGCATGTAGAACCTCTTCCCATACTAGCCCAAGGTTCGGACAGTAGGGGGTGAGGCTAGCACAGCAGCCACACACCTCACTTTTACTTGCTTTCAATGCAACTCCTTCCTCATTTAAGTGTACTATTTCTGGGAAGAATTAACTGTCAGTCTAGTCTACTTAGGGCTGTGAGTAAATGTCCACTCCTGCTTCAGAGGTTTCTCCTCCCCGTCATAGAGAGGAGCACTTCCTCTCTTGGATACAGAGCAGCCTTTCCCAGCCTGAAGCCCTCCACATATGGTTGTGGGCTGGGGATTATGGAAGTTGCAGCCAAATAAATCAGGAGGAAATCAGGATAGGTTAAAAGGTACCATCACATTTCTGGTATGGCAGAACCAGCAGTAGGACCATCTTCACATCTGGGGTTCCTTCACATCACTGGAAGAAAGTCATCACTCCTGATTTTCGCCCAGGGTGCCGCAATCATCATGCCCAGTCCTGAGCTCTTTATCATTAGGATGGTACTCTGTAGGATAAGGCCCTAAAATTTCATCTTTGTAACTCATTTTCATTTTGATTGTTAGGCTCTATCTTAAGCTTCCCATCTTAGAATGAGATACTTCTAAAATACTTATATGTCCTACATGCCAGCCCAGGATTAAGCTGTTGACATTGATGAATTGTATGTCTCATCTCTTTGCAGTCCCTATAGTGTTGTAAAATATAGTGCTGGATACTAAAAATGTGAAATATATTGGATGAGCACAGCTTTATTTTCCTGTATGCTTGGAAGTTCCAGCTTTTGCTCATAATAATGTACACATGTACCTTCAGTGGCATTTTAAAGTTAAAACATATTTCTGTTGCTGTCTTACATTAATGTTTAAAGCAGACCAAATAAAACCAATCATAGCCTCGTTATGCCTTCTTTTGCTATTGCTGGAATTCAAAGAACCAGGCGACTCATTTTGTGCCCCATGCCAACAGTGTTAACTTTCAAAAGTGGTTTGCGATATAATATGCAAAAGCTGCTACTCAAAGAAAAAGAAATTCAAAATCTCATTGAGCCTTCCTATGTGAGAATAAAACATCTGTTGTTGCCATTAAAATTTTTTACACCCTGTGATTTTGTTAAATCCATTCCATCTGTGGTTTGTGGATTGTCAGGCATCTTTCACTCCATCATCTGCCCATTGACAGAACCGGATTTTCCCCCATTTCTTAAACTTGTATTTGCAGGGAAAGCACACACTGACACAAATGTGTACCACCAAAAATAAGAATTTGAACAAATCCCCCTCCATGTTTTTACATGTTATCCTATGGGAGAAAATGTGCATTTTTATTATTACTATAGAAAAAATGTGTACAATTCCAGAAAGTTTTTTTTAAAGATCTACATGAACATGGAATTTGCCACAAATCAGAAAAGTCTGGTCTGCCAAGCAATCTACAGATTGATCTTAAAACTGAATTTATTTGAATCCTTTGTGGATTTCACTGAAATCCTTAATTTGTACTAGTGTTTGCTTTTGCCTACCAAATTCTACCAAATGCTCTCCTACAAGCCAAGACCCATTATCCCTATGAGCTACACACCCAAAATTTGGGATCTGGATTTGGGGTGCAGCGTGTGTGTGAGTGATGATTAATGCATTCAAGTCCTTTCAAAATGTTTATTGACATTCCTATATCTTCCCTGCTCCCAAACAATTAGACCTTTGGAATTCATTTTGAGGTTTGGAGTGACAGATATTTAAAACTGAATATAATGATATGACATTTACTCTTGTTTTTCTCAAGCAGAAAGGATGCTTTCTGTGCCTTGAGGCACCAAATTTCACTCAGAAGTAATTTCTAATATTGCTTCATCCTATTACTTGTAAATCCAATACAATTAGAGGCATTTTCAGTTTATTACCACGATGAACTCTTGCCCGTGGTTTGTATGTGTGCGCGTGTTTCAGTCTGCTGCCTTTCAGAAACACTTTATTAAAAGTTTGTTTTACTGTCATTTGTTAAAAGGAAGCAATATATCACAACTAATCATTAGTTATGATCAAGTATAGAATCCTTTCTGCCTCACGCAGGCTCATAACCATAAATCTGGGGAGGGGGGCAGGGGGCTCTGGAATGGCACTGCTGTACCAAGAGGCTCTGAGCTCAAGTCATCTTGTCTGTTCATTTCCCACCTCCCTTCTCCTATACTCCAAGAGCGAAATTCTTCCCTGAACATGGATATCTGGGTTGGTAAACTGCACAAGAAGCAGACTATTAGCAAGCTTGGGAGAGTCACCGGGTTTGCAGATGTACAAAAGTGTTCAAACATGTTGGTTACAGGGCAGAATTGAGGATCTGGGAGATTAAGGTTCTAGTCTCCACTTGAAGCTATAAAGTTCAATGGGTGACTTTGGGCCAGTCACTCATTCTCAGCCCAAGCCACCTCACAGAGTTGTTGTGAAGATAAAAATAGCATGGAGGAGAAGTGTGTAAGCTTCTTTGGAAAAAAATGCAGGGTGTAAATGGGATACAATACTAATGTTAATCATAATGACATTCCTAGACTTTCCATGCATAGTGTGATTTTGATGTTCACATGTTTTCAAACATATTGTTCCAACCTGCTCTTAAATTAAGAAACAGACTATGTCGATGACTGACAATGGACTTTATGTTAGAAACTGATTATAAACATCAGGAAAAATGCAGGTAGATGGTTCACCCAGCACTGTTGCATCGTTACATGAAAGGCTAGCATGTTTTAATGTTTTTATGAAACCAGCCCCAAGAACAAAATCACAGTCCAGGGGGAAATTGTTTATTTCGTGGATTACACAACATTAATACATAACACACGAGGTGGAGACAGAATACTCAACATGCCACCTAACTCAAGGATTTCCTTGAAAATGTGACCCAAAATAGCTGTTTATACCTGAAGGCACTTGGAGCTTAGCATTTTAATGTCTAGCCTTGCTTCAGTTTTCTTTGAACTTCTGATATTTTTAACCTTCATAATGTGTACCATGAATTTTTCAATTAGCTGGGACATAATTAAATCAGCTGATTAAACAGAGAGGTTTGAGTTGATAAAGCACCATTATGCATTTCAACTGCAATAGGGCACTAATGATATGTAGATTACGCTCAAGAGCAATCACTCTCGCTCTCTTTGACTACTCCTCCACTCTTGCCTCATGTCCCTTTCCCATGTTGGGCTCTTTGACAAGTCATGGCTTACATTGACCATGAGGAGAGAAACAGGAAAGAATCCATTCCCATTTGTGGACACTACAAGTTAGAACTGGAGATTCCCAAGTGCAGACTTGCCTTGGGATGCTAATGCAGGGCTGGAGAGGCATTTTAAGGGATGGATCAGTGCCAAATTACACATGGCACTAAATATGTCCAAGGAATTCCTAAACAGCCACTGTGGGAAGTAGGATAAGACACAATCATGGTGCATGAGGTGTTTTATTTTATACTGTTTGATTGTTAAACCATCCCAAAACCATGGTAAGGGACAGTCTAGAAAAGTTTTAAATATAAATATAATTAATTAATTAATTAAAATAAAATGGGGAAGGGGTTAAGCCTTTCCTCCTTACCTGAGGTGTCCATAACCTCCCCGCTTCTTGCCTGCCAATTGCTGCTGCCAGCACCAAAGGGTAGTCTCTCCTCCAAGTAGCTAGAAGGGGTGGTGTCATGACAGGAAAGAGTTAAATGCCACATAGGTCCTAATCAAAATCATGCCCACTCTTCACACTCTTTAAAATATCAATGAAACATTTAGTGACAACTTTGTGGCATGTTGTTTGACTGTCTTCCCCCAACCACACACTCTCTCTATCAGCAAATGTTCCTACTTGTTTGCAAGTTGTTTCCCTCCAGTACTTGAATGGTATTGGTACAGTAGGCATGATATAATTTAAATTTAGAGAGAGTTCGAGAGCGCAGAACTTGCATTTTTTGCAACTTTGGGTTTGGAACATACATTTGCTGATGTTCTATCCCACAAAGTCACTCTGAGCTCAGGAATTGGGTCATTAAGGCATACATCAAGCTGGAGGCAGGCCGTTGTATTTAAAAACTGCTCTGTGCTAGCAATTTATTTTGCCACACTTCAGTCAGGGTAATTTAGGGAATTCTTTGGATGAAGTTGTGGACTTCCAGTTACACTTCTGCTCCTTAAGAGCACTTTCTGGGGTTTGGGCCAGGGTAGAGTGACTTCTCTGTGGTGGCACCCCGATTATGGAATATTCTCCCCAGAGAGGTTCGCCTGGTGCCAACACTTTATTCCTTCTGGTGGCAGGTGAGAACCTTTTTATTTTCCCATTATTTTAAGGTTTAAATAGGTTTTAAGGTGGGTTTTATTTACTGGAAGTTTTGGATGCTATGCTCCATTTTATTTTGTGATGTTTTTTATTGTAAAACCGTCCTGAGATGCTTGTAGTTATATATATATATAAAATACATAATTTCTGAAAGTGGAAAAAATGTCTTTTCCTACTTGTGGGATTGCATTATTTTTTCGGTAGCACAGTGCCTCCTAGAGGTTATATAGCAGAAAAGCATGAAAGAAAAAAGCTTGGATCTCAGTTCTGTGACAAAACTGACAGTAGATACAAGGATTAACTAAAACTAAGAAAAACTAAGACAGTTGAAAGTGAATGGAATAAGGTTTGATTCTCAATACGTAACATTATGGGTGATTTCAGACAAATAGAACCATGCTACCCTATTTGCAAAATTTACCTAGTATCTTCCATTTGTATTCCTCTTGTTTTTCCTAACCACCTCTCCTATCTTTATTCTCACTCTCAAACTCATTAAAGAGGGAAAGACAAAATAGTTATGAAATGCCTTCTGAATGGTAGCACCCTAAATTCTTTTCTCCCACTAACACCTCAAATAGGTTTTGTAAGTTTTCTTCTAGATTTTCCAAATTTCCTCAAGTCCTTGAGTAACCTGTTTACCAGAAGAGAACATGAGATGAATGCTGCTTGAAGGCCATACTAGAAGCTACATGCACTTGTGTCTTATGGGTCTCTGATGTTCTTTTTAACACAAAACACCTACTTGATGCCAGCACAATTGCTGGCTGTGTCCCCCACTGATATGTTAGCAGCATTGGGCAAGCGGCTAGATTTTACACATGTGGGACATGTGTAGAAATGATGTTCCAAAGGACCCAGCATTTAAGGATTTTGCCCCCATGAAAAAGCCCTATGCATGTACAAGTAGCCCCCTTTAGATTGAAATTGGGGGTCAACCTGCACATCAACTTCAATTAGGGTTCGCACTGGCCCCTTCACGGGTGCTCATGGAGGCTGGATGCTCAAATAAGTCTTTGGAGTTACTCACTTATGAATTAAGCTACTGAGGTATCTGGAATTCCATTTTCTGAATTAAACAGTTAGAACACTATGGCATGACAGCATAAGAATAGCAATACTGGATCCAGTCAAGGCTCCATCAAGTACAGCATTCTGTTCACACAGTGATGGCAAACCAGCTGTATGGGGGAAACCCTCAAGGGGAAAATCAATTGATAGCACCATCTTGCCCATGTTCCCCAACAACTGGTGTGCATAGGCAGACTGGGCACAGCATATAGCCATTAGGCCTAGTAGCCATTGATAGCCTTCTTTATGAATTTGTCCAATCCCTTGATCAGGGGAATTATCATACTCAATTGCAAATTAGAAATGTATCAGAATTGCCCTGAAGTGGCCAGTCTGTCATATGCATCTACTTGGATTGCATTTCATATACAGAGGGCAAAACCAGTGTGAAACCTTTAATTTTTATCTTGACCTGGTAGGGAAGAGCCTCTTCCATCCCTGAGTATACCGTAGTTTATATAAGGGACTCAAAATGCTCACAGAGAAACATGCTGCTTACTGTCGTTATATCTTGGCACAGTTACTACATCTTGTAGTCCTTTAGTTGAAGAAGAAGAAGAAGAAGAAGAAGAAGAAGAAGAAGAAGAAGAAGAAGAAAGGGAAAGGTTTAAGTGAAAAAAGAAAACACTGAAAAAGAAAAGAAGGTTGGGGGGGAAACTACAGTCATGGCCTCATGCACTATCATTAAAAGCCAACAATCAAGTTCAATGTGAAGAAATAGATGGAGTATGAAATGGGCAAAATGCATTGGAAAGGCTCACTTCCTAATGACCTGTCTGTTTAAGGTGGCAATCTGGGATTTCCTTCTCAAAAACTGGTTCAAGCCCTTTCCCCATTTTTGCCCCTCCCCCAGGATGCATATTAAACAACCCTGTTAACACGTGCCTGAGCAGTAATATTAAGGACTGCACTGGTACCTGAAAGGCTTCTTGAACTAACAACTGGAGGCATCTATGTGCTGTGCAGTTCTTGCGGCAGTCGTGCAGCATCAAGCACTGCTTGGCTGAACAAACAGGGTGACATGGAATGTTCCGTGGCTTTGGAGAAGTCAACAGCACTGAGCTAGTTTTCAGTCTATTTATTTACAACCATCCAAGGAGGTGTATGCCAAAGAAATTGTACCCACAACTGGGGGAAAGGGATGCAGGTGTGTTCAATCAACGTTCCCATATTTGTATGCAAATATATTGTAATAGATTGCTAGCAAATGGGTTGAAAAGAAAACCACAAGCATCATAATGTTGTTAGATAGATATATGGTACTTCTCTGTAGGGATGTACAGATTTTGTGAAATCCATTTTGGTTTTGTTCCATGGATTTTCAGATGTCTTTTGTTCCATTATCTATTCATTGACAGAATCAGATTTTTATTTCAGAATCTCTTTGCAAATGCATGTTTGTGTTAATGGACAATTGTGCAAATACACTCCAAAATGCTCTATAAGTCTGTAGAATTTGTGCAACTAGGAAAAAGCCAGTCTACTACGGAACCTGGAGTTCACATTTGTGGAAGCGCAGTCTCATTTGAATCTGTTGTGTATTTCTCTGACACACCTACTGCTCAGCCTCACTGTAAGCATACTGTCATCATAATAAGATCGCAGAGATGGACAAAATACAGGAAAGTGGAAGCTGGATGGGAATGATTCAAGGGTCAAAGCACTGGCAGTTAAGGCAGTGATGGACAGACTTTGGGCTTTCTGGATCTACTTGGTTGTTGCTGCTTTTTCCTGGAGCCCTGAGATCCACCTGCCAGAGGGTGGTGCAAAAGACCTGCACTTAGAATTAAAGAATTTGGAGCACAGGAATTTGAGTTTCAAAACTGAACATTGCTTGCAGTCCTTCCACACACTAACTAGTTACCACCAATGTTTCTTTGTTTCAGAAGTGTAACAAGAATGTTGTGATCCTCCAATTTCACTTCTTGGTCTAACCTGCATTTTGGGGGAGATTTCTAAGAGCAGGGTATATGCAGCATTTAATTGAGAAAGCAAATGAAAGTGTAGTTTCTTCACATGATTGTACTATTCTGCTATGCCATATTGCCACCTAGAGGTTACATAGTAGAAAAGCAGGAAAGGAAATACTTGGATCTCTATCCTGCAACCAAACCAAACATAGATATAGAGAATTAATAGCCATTTAACGGCTTCCTGTAGACAAGGTCATAATGGATACTAGCATAATCAAGTGGTGGAAAAGTGAAGAAAGAGAGAGATTATTATCTGCCTTTCACTCTTAAACCCAGGGTTCTCCAATAAAATAGATTAACTGTTTTTTTCAGGATAGCCAAAATGAAGTCCTTTACTCTCTTCCAGTGTTAACAAAAAAATCTAGCACTGGCTGCATTTGGGGTCATTTTTTTACCCCAGACAACTATGCCTCAAGCAAGAAAAATGCTGCATCTGAAAGGCCTTTGTAATGGCTACAATTTTCCCTCAGGAGATTTCAATCAACATAAGAACAGCTTGCAGTTAAGTACCAGTAATTTAAGTTTTAATCTTTCCTGAGACTATGTAAAACAAGGAAATTTGCTAGGCCCTTTGGGTTTTTAGCTGAATAACAATAGTTTGGCCTATTATATTTTTAAAAATGTATAGCACAGCTTTCCCTCAATGGATTTTAATTTTCTTTGCTGTAAGTTTCACCTAAGAATCTTCTCTTTAACTAGAGACCAAGATTATCTGCACTGAACCTTTAAAGGGAGGGGGGATTGTTTGGGCCATAAAGTACCTTGCATAGCTATTCCTGTGGAGATTCTGGAATATTTTTGTGCCCTGAACATGTTTGTTTTATAGGAGGGAATACCATAAGATATAGGAAGCTGAAATTAGGGGACGTTTTAGACTATGCATTTTCTGACAATGTCCTAGAAGAGTCCATCAGTAGGACTACGTATGTGTAAATGTGTAAATACCGAATGTAAGCTAGGGGTATGCCAGTTACTCCAAGATGTAGGAAGAAGTTTTATCATGCAGTGAAATAAGGAAATGCATATAAGACAATTCTGTCAGTGGAGATAAGCCATAAGAGCTACGAATTAAAATTATGTACACAGAGGCTGCACACCTGCATTTACCAGATGCTAGGAATAAACACCATGGTTGATTTTCTCCATTATACCACAGATGTGAACTTCATCATTGTATGTGGTTGACCATTTATATTGCCCTTGTGCATGAAATGGGCTGAGTGAAAATGACAGTTACCTGACTAGAGAATGAAAACAACTGGGGCAAGCTCATCCTGATTAGAGGAGCACTAAGTTTAGACAGCAAAATGGAAGTAGAGTGGCCACTTGGGCATCACCAAAAAAGAGGACACTAATTGGCATAACATTTGCATATGTATATGTGTGTGTGTGTATCTGCAAACTACATATAACTTAATGGAAATAGAAAACATCTCACAGTAAAGGAGGGGTGACATCTGGGCCTACTCCAGGTGTTAGGTATTGGTGGACTTCCTCTGCTCTCCCACCTTATGGTTCTTTGACCTGAAACCAAATTTGGACTGGACAGCCCTTCAAGTGGAGGATACCTCCACGTAGATGACTGTCAACAAATAAAGGATTGGCCTCCATAAGGTTGGTCTCATGGCCCACCCTACCTGGCACTTGCTGGTGATGAATAACATTTTGCAGAATGTTAAGCCCAGCTCTAGCTCTTCTGGGATCAGCAAGAAGGGCTTCCACTGTGAAAGTTTGAGCCCCAGGCAGCTGAAAAAAAGCAGGATGCTATCAATGAGAAGACAGTCAAACCTTTGCAGGCTGGAGATATGCAGTGCAGTCTGTCTGTCTGTCTGTCTGTCTGTCTCTCTCTCTCTCTCTCTCTCTCTTTCTCTCTCTCTCTTTCTTTCCCTTTTTTGCAGTGTTAGGCATTTTGGTTGTTTAAGGCCTGTGTTCTCTTATCTGTGCTTTTGTGTGTCTGTTTTAAATGGGTAGCTCTGGCCTCTTTGTGCCTCACTTAAATCACACAAAGGAAAGAAGCTGTCCTACTTTAAAGAACATAAAAGGATTTTGTACTGGAAGTATTTGAGGAGGGATATGTCAAATTAAGTAAAGGCCATTGTTACGATTCTTCCCCCGACCCGACCCCCACCATCCCCTCTGGTTTAATTTAGGTACTGAAGAGAGTCTAAATTTAGTATGTGAGCATGAGTATTTATTTCCCCCATTATATAAGCTCATACACTAGACACAAAGTTTGCTGTGAAAAAACATTGTCAGTACAGCCCTGAGAGTTCGGTTTCTAGAATGCACAAGAATGTGTACATTTATTCTTTTTGGGCGGCTAACTACTCCAAAATCTCCAATCATGTAGAAAATACCGAAGTTAACTAAAAATGAGTTTACACACCATTTGGTGCTCTGATCACAATTGCACATACCTAATTTTCACTCTGTAAGGGAAAAGAGTGATCAAGGCACTCATTCAAGGCAGAATGTATTTGTTTACTATAGCATTTACATCTAAGCTTTGCTCAAGGGAGCCTGCATAATGCTACACGTGCTAGTTTAGGCTAAGAAAGAGTAACTGGCCCAAGGTTACTCAGAAACATTCACTGCTGAGCAGAGACTGGAAGCCACGTCTTTCTAGATCTAGTCCAACCCTCTAACTTCTACACACATTATATGTCTATCAGTAGGATGCAGAACCCCCAGGTCCCACCTGGTCTACCAGGATCCCTGTCCTATTCATAGAGCTTTCATTGGTTCTTCCAGGAGGTGGGCCTTGGAAGGAATCCCCACTTCCATCTCCAATGGGAGAGAACAGCAAAGATACAGCTGCATGCCATTTTCCCCTCCCTAGTGGGAGCTGGGGTCTAGCCAGAGCTGGGAAGAGCAGTCACTACTCCTAGTGCTGCTCGAGTCTTCCTTTATAAGCCTCTTGCCATATCAATGTGGGGACAGTATGAGGTGCACAGAGGCAGCTCCCAACTCAGCCAGCTGTTCCTCCCAGAGCCATTCATCAGGGTGGCGTTTGGTGCATGAAGCTGGGATTTAGCTAGCACCAGATTGTCTCTTCTGGTGCCAGCTGAGTATTTGTGTGCCACCTGGTGTCGCATCCTCCCTGCACTAGCCAAGTCCCTTTTCCCTTGTTTGTCCTTAGCACAGATCAAGGGAAAAGTGGACAAGGACAGCAATATGTCCCCAACAGCATCTGGCCTGGCCTGCAGAAGACTGTTGGCTAGCAGTTCAACTCTGCACCCATTGCAGGTTCTAGCACCCAGGCTGTATATTGGCTGTATATTGTAAGAGTCTCCTTACCAATGGAGGGAATGAACATCTGGACCCACAGAGAAGATTGAATCACCTCGAACCCCAGCATTTTATACCCCTTATGACAGCATGCTACTAGGTAGTGGTCCTTACAGCCAACTGCAAGCTTTTAGAACATATACAGAGTGTTTTATAGATTCTTAGTCACAGCAGCAGAGCAAATGATGATGATGAAATAAGGGAAGACTGTCAAAAGAATGTGAGAGATCTGGCTCAATACAATAGCATGGATTTACAGGAGATTAATTACAGTAAGGATCACTGAGGCACAGGGATTATTGTGGGTCTTGGCATTCAAATAAAGGTGATTGCAATACTGCTAGAAAAACCTGTCTGGCCTCCTTATCAGCTTTGCTTGCTGCTAGCCCAAGAATAGTGAGAGGTTAACTTTCCTTGGGAGCCCCCTTCTGCAAAAACTTTTCCAACCAAAGGTAGTAGCCATCTCTTAAAGGAACAGCTTTGAAAATAATGCTAAACAAAAGCTTGTCTTGGAATTCTGGCAAAGAGACACACAGCTGTTTCAAGTTTGATTTTATAATACAAAGGCACATATAAACAACCTTTTGCTACCAGGATTTATTTGAAATTCCCCAACAAGATCCATCAACAAACACTCCATGTTATGTTCTTTTGGTAACTATGCTAATAATTTAATTTCTGTCAGATCTACAGACACAAAGTATATTGAGTTATTTTGCACTATTGCACATTTTCATTTATTTTGAGTCATATTTTGTCTTTCAGCTTTAAAAAGAAGGTCTCAAGACAGCTTACAACCAAAATCAATTAAATCATAATAAAATAGACATTAGTAAAAACCATAAAATAAAAGGAGACAAACAGTAAAAATCAAAGTGCAAAGCAATCATCCTGCTGCACCTCAATGCTGATGCATACAAAGTCAATTTAGGAGGAGAATAGAGAGAGAGAGAATCCCTAAGGGCATGTACACCTTCAATAGTTGCACTATTCTTTTATGTTACTCAAAAAAGTTGAACTTTCTGTAAAAGAGACAGAGTCACACGGAAAACATGAGAGGACAGTAATGAGATGCATGCTCCATAAAAAAATGTGCAAGCCATGCATGACAATTCCACCCTAAATCCCTAGGGTGCATCCCCATGAGCCTTTTATGGCAGCATCTCCATGCCTCATCCATGGTATTTTAGAGGAGGTCCATATGATGATGTCTTCTAATTATAGCTTTCCAATGTTCTCCCATCACCTCTTCATTTTTGTTTCCCCTTCTGGAAAAAAAACCCCATTGAGAGAAGATGAAATAGATCTACATTGTCTTCTGATTGGCAGCACTAGGGGTTCTCCACATGGAAACATCCTTAATGTAGATCCACCAGCCAATTCAGAAAAGCTAGTTTCATCTGAGGGACTATCCTCTGGATTAAACATAGTGGTGTCCTATATTACATATCACTTCAATTCCATTAGCAGCAAAAGTTAAATAAAGACCACACAACATGCGATCTGGACTTGTGATCACTTGTACAAGTGCTACCAAGCAGCCCAAGAGAAAGCCTTTCTGTTGGCACCAATCACCACATCCTGTCACCCATTACCCATGACCATGGGGCAGCTATTGTGAAAGAAATGGCAGTGGAGAAAGAATGCTAGCCAGTGGAAGTGGGCCCAAGGCCAACATCTCTTCTAACTTATTCTTTCAGTCCACGGATGATCCAGGAAGAGTTCACTTTAGGCTAACCAAAAACCTTTCCATCTGGCAGCCAATCCTATGATGCCCTGTTTGGCACTCTGAACATCCCAGATGTGCTGCATACCTCTGTCAGCAGAGAGTACTGTGAAACCCAAAGGCAACCTTCGCAACTCTTGTGACATTTTTTAATTTTATTTTTGACTATACTGCCTAATAGATGCTTTGTTGAACCGTACATTCTTGCTGTGAAAAATTATCCCTCTTCTTCTGACAGGGCCTCCAGCTGAGTCTGCTGTGCTTAATTAGGAGAAAATGCATATTTTAATCCGCCCCGTGGAGCCATAGCATTTTGCTATGTGGCCCTGGCAAAGCAGCCATTTAACCGTTTCTGTAGAGGTTTCGTTTGCAGGACCTTGTTTTAATGTCACTGAGTATGAGCACTGCTAGCAGCATTCCCTCAGGAATCAGAAGACGGACAATTAAAGCCTGCAGTGTCATGTGGGGAGTCCAAGATCTTTCCCTCCCAGGAGAGCCCATCACTGCACGCCAGCTGTTGGGCGCTCTTTCAGGATACTCCCTTGGGCCTGGAGATTACAGCTTCCCAACAAGCACTGTTACTATATCACCACTCATTGGCTAGCCATGGCATGAAGTTCTGACCGGACTTCCACAGCATGCCACGCTTTTCTTGGCCTTGAACTGTGGCAGTCACAAAAGAACTTACCAAGCCTTGATCATGCATTTCCAAGAGTTGATGTCACAGTCACAGCTGGGCAATAAAGTTTCAAGTGTCCCCCTGCTCTTTACCGTAGCCCCACACCCTGCAACTACTGCCAAGTTCCCCACTGCCGGTCATTTCCATTCAGTGCCCCAGAGATCATACAGATTATGGGAACATGCCTTAAACTGCTGTAAACTGAGCCCTTCATGTGCGGAAGTACCATGTGCTCATTGGAACATGCATGGGGCTTCAGAACCAGAACATTGGCTGTTCTAGTAATACTGTTTCAGAAACAATGTTACTTTGCATCCAATAGTTGGCTTCTCTATAGGTTGTTGCCATTTCACATTGCTGACGCGCATAAATGTAACTTTAGAAACGCTCCCTTACAAGCGAATAGGACCATTAGACACTGGAAATACTTGAAAAAATGGCCAGTCAGTGACACTCTTCATTAAGCAAATAAGCCATGGTACTGAGGAATTTAAGCCCGGATCTCATTTCATAAAACAATATCCATTACATTGCTGTGCATTTTATCCAGTTCTGACCTGACTTGAACCAGTAAAACGTAAAAAGGGAAATTAAAAAATTATTTACTTAAGGGTTACCCAAATATATACTTAAGCAAAGCATCTTCTATGTTTAAACTTTGCACAGTCTGTTTTTATATGTATCCATTTTTTCTTACTTTACTGTAATTGTGCTTCGTATTTCATGCACATAAATGATGTGAAACAGGACCTTTGGGGAACATGTGTCGAGGTGCTTCAATTTCAAGACAACAAACAAATACCCTGCAGTTTGTAGATGATGACGACGACGACGACGGTGGTGATGATTTGCCGTTATAGGGCTGTTAAGCATGGAGCCTATTGCTAACTCCTGGGCCCAGGACTGGAGTGTACCGGAAGTAATGACCTGCATTGTTGTGAGCCGCCCCGAGGCTTCGGCAAATGGGGCGGCATAGAAATGTTTTAATAAATAAAATCACTAAGTTTTCTCCCATATCATCTAGAGAGGAAACTTCCTCTATGCTGTTGTAGTAGTATTAGTATATAGCAGTATGCAAACAATATATGATTTCTATTACACTGCACTTTTATCTTCCCTTTTTTCCTCCTCTGAGGGACCCAAAGCAGCTCATACAGTCTCCTCTTCTTCATTTTATCCTCACAACAACCCTGTGAAGTGGGTTAGGCTGAGAGTGAGTGACTGGCCCAGGGTCACCCAGTGAGCCTCATGTTCAGGGAAGGCCAAAGCCTGGCTCTCCCAGGTCCCCAGTCCAATGCTATAAACACTGCATCACATTGGATCTCTAACACAATAACAAAAATAAAATTACAAAAACCATTCAACCAGTCAACGGAGGAACAAGCACCTCCATCAGTTAAAAAACAGAGCACAATCCGATGGCCCCTCAACATTCTCTGGAGGTGCGTAGGATTGGCGTACCAGTGTGACCTACTTTCCAAGGGGGCCCCGCTCCCCAGCCAGCCTAGTTCTTTCTGTAAGACCTGGTTCTGAAAACTTCAGGTTGTCTTTGGAGTAAGGGGTAAACCCCTGGGGCTGTGGAGGGACAGAGTGAGGTACGGCTATTTTGCAAGGAATCCAGGAAGTGCCTCACCCTGTCCTCCTCCTGAGGAACATTTTGATGACTGTGCTTGGCTGTCTGAAGATTTTGGAAGGTGAGGGAAGCAGGGTGGTGATCCTAACCGCCATGTGGAGGGTGACAGGCAGTGCCTCTGGATGGTGCCCAAAGGCTACAGTTCTATGCACACTTAATTGGGAGTAACTCCCATTGAACTCAGTGGGGTTTATTTATGAGTAAACGCATGCAGCATCTCTCTATAAAAAGCTAATACACCCACACAAAAAGAACTGTTTGGTTTGGTGCAGAAATGAGAGCTAGGTGGGTACCAATCAGAGAGCATTTGAACATCCTGTTACATGCCCATTCCCGGGAAAGTCTGTGGAAATCAAACTTACCCTAAGGACCACTTGCATCACTTGAAACGTGGCAGGCTTTTAAAATGACTCATTTGGTGGCCTGCACTTGGTGCTGTCCCTTCCTTGCTCAATTGGCATCCATATATATAGGAAGTCTCTTTGGCTGCCGCAGTGCAGTGCTCTTAAACTCATGTATACACAGGAAGACTGGAGAGAGTATGCCATCACTCAATACAGAGGGACTGAGCATCACTATCTATCTATCTATCTATCTATCTATCTATCTATTTATAACATTTCTATGCCGCCCGATTGCAATAAGCCTCGGGGTGGCTCACAACATCAAAAAAGTCAACCATACATTAAAACCCCCAATACAATAAAACCCCCATTACCATAAAACCTCAATAAAACCTCAGTGTATTCTTGGCTAAAAAAAAAAAAAAAAAAAAAGGTACAATCCTACACCCGGGTGTTTCCTGGGGAATCACAGGATTTTGCAGAGTCTCAGATCCAAGGTCCTGCGTCCTTGGTCCTGCATCCTCCATGGTTGGATTTTGGATGAAGGTGCCAGTCTCTCTTTGGCACAGAGGTAAGTTGCATACTTCTTCTGGGACATGTATTTACCCCACAGAGGAGAAAAGAATTTCATGAAGCTCTCCCTTTCCAGTTGGCCAGCTCTCCCCAAACTGGTGCCCTACTGATGTGTTGGACTACAGCTCCCATCATCTGAAATGGGCATAGTGTGGGTTGTAGTCCAAGACATCGGAAGGGCACCAGATTGAGGGCAGTCACTACAGACAAAATCAATTCCCGTGTAAGACACCAATTCTCTACAAGACACAAGTGGCAAGCATAAGATATTCCAAAACGCGTGTTCTTGTGTCCTTTGAGGCTTGGAGTGATTCTGAAAACTTCTGATTGAATGTAAATGGAATGTAAATGAAGCTGTGAACAAAAGCTCATCCCATTAGTCATTGTGCCAATTGAAGTATCCAAGGAACAATTTCATAGCTATAGCATATTTACTTTGGTGCACTAGCTACCTGGGCTCCCCGTTAAAGATGGCATTTGCTCTTTACTTCCAAGTACCTCTTTAACAAAATGGTATTCTATAAAAATTTAGTGTATTCCTGCTGTAATTAAAAAGCCCCAGTCATTTTTGCTTTTTATGATATAAACTATAATAGCTGTAAAATTCTGCAATTAATTTGTGCCAACGTTTCATACTTGAGAAATTCTCATTACAAATTTCATTACTGATTCACTTATCTGTAATTTGTCCCATATAACCTAAAGAATATTAACACATTTGGAGTCACTTGTTTCTCTATTAAAAGCCAAAGGTAAAAAGACTTGGGCCTGATAACATTCCCAAATATTTTTGAAAAGGGAATTCCAATGTGTAGAACAAAAATAAAGGGATCGGGTAATAAGAAATAATTTGTGCTAAATGGAACAGATGTCATATTATAAAGCTGTCCGTGTTACCCATTAGCGTGGTTGGTGGAGACAGTGGTTATGGCAGCGCTGCAGTTAGAACAGGGGGATTTCCATTCGGTCCTGAAAAGAAAGATTCATGATTGCCTCTCCTAACTTCCCCCCTCCCCACAATTGCTGGGTTACAACTTTAATTGAAGCAGTAGCAGTGGAGGATTTTTCATTTTATCGTATCAGACCACCTTTTGCAGTGCTAATCAGAAGCCTCGAGCGATGACATGCCCTCCAGAACAACAAACAAAAAATTATGTCAGAGTTGGGCAACAGGCCGCCCTTGAACTGCTACCCACGGTTGCCTCTGACCACGCTGTTGAATTATGCCACTGCACAACAGCAGTGAGAAAGTACCCTAATTTTCACTTTAGAACATGGTGTGTGGGGGAGAATATGCATCTAGTTTGATATGTTTTCCCCTGCTTTAACCCACCACCACCATGTGCCTTTTTTAAGGAGAAAATGCACCTTTTCCCTCACCACTGAATAGCTGCCGAAATTCAGAGGTGGCGATTGCAACAGACTGTGTTTGTGCCACAGGTGGGTTCCGGGCAGTGGCAACCTGCCAACAGAGCCTCTGAAGTTGGCCAATTTGGAAGTGTCCGCCTATTTTATCTTGTTGCATTTTATTTTGCAGGGAGGCTGAGAACTGCATTGGGTCTTCACTTAGCTCAGAAAATGGCAAGGATGGGAAGAGCCAAAATAAGCCTTCAGCGCTGATCAGAACGCTTGCTTTTGAAAGGAGTGGGGGCAGGAAACCAGGAGATTAAATCACAGATCTCACAAATCATCTCAGTTTTGGCCCTTGGCATTAGCCAGAGGAGGAGGGGGGGGACTCTGCTCCTTGAAGGAGTGGTGCAAAGGTGATGAATATATGCCAAAGGAGTGAGTGATTCTGCACACTCTCATTGGACTCAGCATCAACATACCAAGAGACAGGAAGGGTTTTCTTTGTATCGGGGACTGTATCCAGCAAAGTAAAGGTATGAAATGATCACTTGAAGGCAATTGAATTCACCTTCTGAAAGAGAGCTAAGACATTTGAGGTTAGTTCTGGGCCCTTCCTTCTGCTAGAGGAAGGGACTTTCTGTGAGAAGAAGGCCTCCCCTCACAAAAGGTTCCTGATTTGGGGGGATCCTTCCATCTTGTCAGGGTCTCCTGACTCTCTGAGTAGCTTTTCTGGGGATTTGATGGGGAGAAGGGGGTCTTACAATGGTCATGGCTTTGAGGTTCAAAGAGCAATCTCAGAGATGAAATTGTGTAGGTATTTGGGGGTCAGGGGGACGGAGTTAGTCAGCACCATGATGCAAAATATCCCAGTGGTACCTAGCCTGCTGCCTGGGTCAAATATCCTAACGTAAATTGGATTTAGCTCTAGTTGTTTAGTTTTGGACCATGACTCATAATGACAAAAGTCACTCAATGTGTGTCTACTGAACACTGCATGGTGACTTGTGTGTAACTTCTTTTCCTGTAATAAGATATTGCCATACCGCAGCAGTTTGCTTGTCGTTATAACCACATTCATTTTATTCTAATTTATAATTAACTCTTACCCAATTAAATTGGAAGATAGAAAATTACTAGAGCAACATAAATAATCTGGCTGCCGGATGTGACAGCTTTTAAGAAAATCAACAATAAAACTTACAAATGAAAGAAACACTATCATAGTTATTACTTTTGTGTTTCCATCCTTTCATAATATTACAGTTCAAATGGAAAATTTAGATGATTTAATCAACTTCAAAAAGATATTACAGCCAAGTAACCATATAAGTAGCAAACCATATTGCACCCCAAAATCCCCCCTCGCCTTTCATTAAGAAAAAGTCTGATCTTCAGCAAAACAGATTTTATTTGTATAAATGTCTCTTGAAAAAGAAATCCATATTATTCTACTTGATTAAATCCAAGCCTTTAGCTGAGAAGTTCTAGGCAGATGCTGAAGGCTAACCAGGCACAAAAGTATTAGAGATCATGCAATGCTTGCTGTTGACCTAAGGTGATGGTCAGAACCTAAGAGCAAGGTCCAGGGTGCCAGCTTGGGAAAGCAAGCAGGTGATGCCTCCTGGTCAGAGCTAGAACGCTCATGGGCTCAAAGTGCTGGGTTTACTGATTTGCAAAAACAATTGTGTCATCTTCCACCCCCATCTGATATGCCTGTTCCTTCTAAACTGAACTGTAATCTTCACAGTAGCTGGGGAAAATTACTTCTCCTAGCAATAACGTATTGCTCCCTGTTGTAATATGAAGCATCTTGTGATGGCTTGGCTTCAAAAGGGCAAGGAAGGCCCCTTAGCTTTACAAAAGTCCAGCTCCTGGCTGAAAGGAAAATCACTAGATCTGATCTGTGCTTTTGGATCAACACATCTGCCTGCATTTTTGGCCTTGCTGCTGGACAAGGCTAGGCCACGAGGAACACCTGCACTTTAACATTTACCCTGTGGCACTGATGAGAGTGCACGATGCAGGCACTTTTTGAAGCCAAACAGGGCTGGATCCAGCCAGTGGAAGTACGGAACAACCCCAGCAGTGGCTTGATGGGAGAAAGGCTATTATACTGGAGAGGGATGCGGCAGTGGATGCGAACTGGATCGGTGATCTTGGTGGCAGCAGATTCTTAATTGCAGTCTTTTAGTTAGACACTTTATGCTGGAGGGGGAACAGGTGTTGTTTGCCATATGCCCCATAGATCAGGCAGAGCATGAGTGATAAAAGGCAGCTTTAGTCAAAAGGGGATCTCTTTGGGTTTCTGAGGCTCATTATGGGAACAGATCCCTTCCTCATGCCTAGAACTTACTCACAGTTCCATGCATAGACTTTCTTTTGCAGCTGGCATGAGTGTGGGGAAGAGAACAATAAGGATTTTTGCTTCTTTTTTGGGAGAGAGCCAGAGAGAAAATTACTTAAAGGGGAGATTGCACTGGGTGGGGGGAGGTCTGGGAAGATTATGAATTGGGAGGGAATCCGTGGACAGCACCAGAGTTTTGGAGAAATACATTGAAGGGGAAATTATTTTGGAGATTTGGGAATGATCTTGGTAGCAAATGAATTTGTGAGGAACTTGGGATAAACAAAACTGTGGGAAACAGAAGGAAAGTTTTACCTTGTGTAGGACGGAGAAATGGTCTTTAGGTTTGCTATTGCAAACCATATAAGAAGATTTTGGTGAGTCAAAGCAAGATGTTTCTATTCCAACACATGATTCTGAAGGTTCAGAAGTGGCAAATGGCCTTCTTTCATTGCTCCTTTCTAGCATCTGGTATTATTCAAGGGTAGACTGCCTCTAAACATGGAGGTGCCATGAATGTGCCAAACCTTTTTAAAGAGCCATCAAACCCTTCTGGTCATCATCACCAAGCATTATATTTGTTCACTATGCACGATGCATTCTGTGAAGTGGTTCTGTTTTGTGCTTTGTTTAGGGACAAGAATTGTGTGTGGAGGGGAGAAAAAGGTCAGAATGGGGTCTATTAATTAAATAATTTATTTAATTTAGAGTTTTTATATGCCATTCAATACCAAAGTCTCTGGACAGCTTACAAAAAACCCCAAAAAACAAAAACAACAACATACCAACAAACAGCAATCTGCATCCAACCATTAATGATAAAAACAAAGATAAAACCAGTTAAATGTTAACATGTTGGGAAAATAAAAAGGTTAAAAAGGTTTTTGCCTGATGTCAAAAAGAATAAAGCAACATTATACAGCATGGTCACAAAAAATGGGTCAAAGCATTACAGGTGGAAAGAAGCTTACAGGTGCAGCATTAAGATTCTAGGCTACTCCTATATTTTTCCCCTCAGCATCTGCTATTCAGAGATAGACTGCCTCTGAACTTGGAGGTTCTAGTTCCTTATTATCAGCCAATTGGAGGGCCTTCCCTTGTTGGAGCAGGGAGGAGCAGCTGTGAGTAGTTAGAACAGAAGAAAGGTATGACTGGAAGAGTTTTGCAGGCTTGGTGGGACCTGTCACCTTGTCACTTTGTGGGAGCCACCTGCTGCCAGCACCCCAAAGCCTGTCAAAACATCCCCTAACACTGTTGTCTGCATTGTAATCTGCCTTTCAGTAGCACCAGGTCTGAGCAGCTGTAATAGAATTAATTATACTTCATTTTGCTGTCTTTAACAGTATTGACCAAATTTAAGAACAAATGAGAAGCGCTTATCAAGCTTGAAGAAAATAATCCATCAGTGGCACAATTTAAATTCTCTGCAGTTCTCTTATTAATCAAAGTAACACTTACTATCCTATCTCCACTTCCCATTAACAGTCATTAAGCACTGTTGCTGATTGAAGCAATTTCTTTAGGGATCTCAACCTCATTTTTAAGAGAATCTTCTACAGTGGAAAACAATATCATACAGAAGCACAGACTTCGGGACAGGCAGAAGGTTCTTCAATCATCTCCTGACCTTGACATTCTACTACAGCAAAAGTTCACCAAAGTAAGCAACCAAGATGTTCAGAACTTTCAAAGTCTTCCCAGAGGCAGGGATGGTGCCCCCATTATTAACACAAAAGGGAAAGATGGTTTCAGAAGACAGCACTAGGAAGTAGGGTAAAGTTCCTGGCCTTAACTTCAAATTGCATTGGAGGTGATTTATTTTGTTGGATCCTCATGGCAGAACTCCATTATCGCATCCTGACAAGAAGGTAGGCAGACCCACAAACTCCTTGGATTGTGCTGCATTGGCTAGATCACACAATCAGGCACCTGCCAGCATTTTTCTACCATAATTCCATCCATATGCTGGCCAAGACATATTATTTCTGTCTTGGCCAGCATAATTGAAATCTGAGTTTTACACCCATGGCTATATTGCCCAAACTACAGAGGTACGGTATCGGCGGGCTTTAACATAACTGAGGTATGCTATTAGCAATCCAAACTGAATATTCATGATTCACTAGTAAGGAGGTCTTTATCTTCATCTCATCTGTAATTTTGTAAACTTTCATTCCCTTGCATCTGGACCAGGAAGATGCAGAAGCCTCAAGTACTAGTAACCCAGAGGAGGAGATGGGCCTTTTAGATGCCAATCCTGCAGTACCAGATCCCGTATCCTGAATTCCAAGTAGCTTCCTTTGCCTCTGGTCTTTGATGAATAGCTAATCCTTTGATGAAGGATTTGGAAAGTTCCAGGATCCATCCCTCAACATATATTCCTGTAACCTTGTTGCCTAGATAAAGCCCACATTTGGGTAAAAATTACTGGTCCAGGAGAGGTACAGCACTCAGTTGGGGTGGCTTCAGTATTAATCCTTTGGACTCAGCCGTAAAGTACTGGCAGTTGCTCCAGGCCAGGACTGAGGTTTAACCTACCCATCTATATGAAGTCTAGCCACTGGCAAATACTCGCCTCCATCCCTGTCCAGGGTCCTGACCTCGCTTCAGCACCAAGGTGGCACTGGACGCCCAGGCCTTCCTGCTCCATTTTGCTTGTGGCGTTGCCTCCTCTTAGTGGTGGAAATCATGATGCATCAGGATATCTGTTCATGTCTCTTCCTACCCCACCTGGCTATTGGGTATGCTTTTCCCAAAGTGCTGTTTTCAGCATCCTGAATAATTTGGTGTAACACACCAGCATAGTTTTCTCACTGTATACCTCTGATCTTAGATCTTTTGTGACCCAATAATTAGCATGAGTTCTAGTACAGACCTTCAGAAAAGCACTGTTGGCTCCACCGAGAAAACTCAATGCTTCCTTTAAAAAATAAGTCAGCTAACTATACAGATCTTTAATCTTACTGGCTGAGTTTTCTTAGGAGTCTTTGGGGAAATTTGGGAAAAACCTTTCTGATAGTCCAAATGTATTATGTTACAGATGGCAGAATCCAATGGGATGTTTGCACCCCTGCCAGTTCTCTTCCACTGGAACAATTCTTTGTGTAAATACTCCCACTACTTGTGCAAGTGTTTTAACATTTGGGGGGAAACCCCAAAACAGATGGAAATGGGTGTTTCCACACATTTTGGAGCTTCTCTTAGGAAGTATTTTCTTTGTGTAAGCAGTGCAATGAAATTGGCAGAAATTGGAATGGAATGGAGTCAGCAGCAACATGTGCCCCTTTAGAGTCTGTCCCTAGATTATGACCTATCAGTTGACGCTCTCTAGGAATTGTCCAAGGCTTATTCTTCAGCTTGTTTTGTCATATGTATAGAGAGACAATATCCTGCCATGTCACTGAGACTTACCATGAGTGCAACAGAAATTAGTGGTTCCACCTGAGCAGGAATGAGTGGAAATACTTGTTTTGGGAACAAGGTGGGTCAGTGGAGCTCCTGGAAGGAAGCTGGTCCAGTTCAAGGTAGAAAGGAGCATTTCCACTCATTTTCTGGAACTGGAAATGGACTGGACATTCAGGAACTGGACATTCATGTTGCACTAGCAGCAGGTTCCAGTAGCGCAACAGAACAAGTAGAAGCTGAGCAGAGCAGCAACATATGATACATCCCTAATTCCACAATGTCTTCCACTGCCTTCCTTTCAAACCTGTGATAAAATTACTGATTTCAGTGGATAATTAACTTCATGTTGGTTCATTTATTAATACTTCACCATATTTCTCCTGCAAGGAGCCTAAGGTGGCCTACATTAACCTCCTCCATTTTATCTTCATGGCAGCCTTGTGAGGTAAGTTAGACTGCAAGTCTGTGACTGGCCCAGAGTCACCCTGTGAGTTTCATGGTCAAGTCTCCAAAGTCATAGCCCAGCACTCTAATCACACCACAACATGGCTCTCCTTCTTTAAAGACTTTCAAATGACTGGTAGTCGGCTTTTGGGATGTCTTACTTTTGGTCATTTAGTTCTCAACAACTCAACTTTGTGGGACATAAATATTCAATTGAACCTCAGGATATGTCTTTGAAGTTTGCAAAGGTTTAGGGTTTTTTTTTTTTTTACTTTAGTGAAAATAATAGTGTTCTCTGCAATGTCCTTGTTTCCCTTTAGTGTGGTTTTTACATATGTTGCGTATAAGCCTAGCTTTTTGAAACAACAACTTTCCCATGGTCTGATTTAATTTCTAGTCCTTAAATTAACAGCACTGCCCTATTTGTGCTTATGCAAGCATCCCCAACCTGGCCTCCTGCTACCTGAAACCTTCAAGATGTACTGGACCACCTCTCCTGTGCTGGCTGGGAGCTGTAGGGCAACAGATCTAGGAAGAACCAAGCTGAAGTACACACTCTGGTAAGCGTGGTCATGATTGCAGTATTGGGCTGAAAAGGCTTTTCTAAAAATAACTGATTCCCAAAGCAGTGGGGCATCATCCTATGTAGCTGCCTGTAGCCCTCCAGACCTGGCAGATTAGAGGATGGATGATGGGAGAAACCTGGAAGCAAAGGTTGCTTCTGTGCTGCCCCATACTCCCTAAAAACATTTAGACAGCTGATATCAGCCACAGAAATGTTTTCCTCCTTCCTTCAAGAAGGAGAGGCACTACCTAGATCTGGTGGACAACGCCAGTGCCTCACTTCTTTGCTTCTCATCCCCAGAACAACCCCCACACACCTGTTCCAAAGGTGGTCTTGTAAGGTGGGATGACTGCCCTTCCTTATGGCAGGCCAGTCAGTGTCTACCAGCCATAGGATTTTGCCTTGCGTATGGATGACTTGAGTCTTGAATTGAGAAAGCTTATCCAACCAAACATAGCCAGTTCTGAAGCATTAAGTGTCTCATGTCATATGTTTGAATGATTGTCTTTTCACCTTGTACTATATGGAGCTACCTTGAACACAGCAAGAATCACAGAAGAGAAGTCAGGAACAAATCCTGAACTTCCACAAGAATTTTCATTCTGAATAAAAATTTAGAGCAAACTTAGAGTATGATGGCCATGCTGGCAGTTGCTTGAACTCTATAATTGAACAGGAGGCTATAATTTCTCACCAGTGCTCAGAATGAATTTGATCCATTTAGGAAATAAAATATCACATCAGTGTTTTTATATAGCAAAATATGCTAACCCCAGCCACAGCAGAATTAAATGCTAAGCTAGAATTTGGATCAATGTAATACCCGCTCCTGTTAGAGCACTTAAAAAGGAAAACATCTACAAAATGTCCCATTAGGCTGACAAATTTACAGTGCAATGAACAGAAAAGCAGACCAGGGCACAGTGTTTAGGAGTATGAATGGATTTCAGGTCTCCAGCATTTCATCTGTGCAAACAAGGTTAGCTACCTTATCACATATCTTCCAACTATTTATCAGATCCATGTACAATTGCTGCTGACATGCAAGTTAAATGGCAGGCTGTGGACATTACAGTATATTAGCAAATAGGTTTTGGAATGAATTATGAGAAATCCGGTAGGAATGCATAAAGATTCCTTGCAGAGCAATATCTAAATGTTGGACTTTGTAGTCGCTTGTAATTGTCATCAGCTGTTAAAGATAACTATGTGGCAATTGGCTTCGACTTTTCTATACATTGGCATGCAAACCTTTGCCTTCCTCCCTTTCTTTTTTTTTTAAAGCAAAGGGCCTGGCTTACAATAGGAGCCTTCAGGCCAAGCCAGTTTGATTGAACTGTCCATGCATTATTTAAGGCACTGGGGAAGAGGAACCTGCAGCTCTGCCAGTGTTTGTGGACCCTAAATTTCATCAGCTCTAGCCAGCAAGGTTAATGGTCATGGTAACAGCATGATCAGGAGGACCACGGGGTATCCCACTTCTCCTGCATTGTTCTGTTGGAAGACATGTAGTGACTTCCGTGTGTGGATGCACCTGATCTTCTCAGATACCATATTACAATGATACAAGCAGGTTGCTTGGAAGGGGAAGTCTGTTCTTATATTTGGTATGCACTCTTGAGTGTTGAGTAATCAAAACAGTAAGAAATCAAATTATGTACTTGCCTATCTCTATTGGTCTTCAGATAGACACAAAACCATGCAGAAGAGACATGTTCGATGAACCTTTTATTTTGGCTAAGGCCAGTAAGATGTGAGCACAACAATTTTTTCCTTTCCTCTCCTCCTCATATAGCCCCCGGTAGGTTCCAAAAAGAACTGGGTCTCGACCCCACAGGACAAAAAGCAAGCATACATTTACTTGTGCTAATTTACAAAGTCTCTTGTTCTCTTTGTGTCAAATGATACTGTCTCCTGAGAACACCCTTTTTTGTCAAAAGGATGTATGGAGAGGAGGGCATTTGGTTCTAGGAAAATAAAACCCTCAGGCAGAAAAATTCAAAATGGGGCAGCAGGAGAAGAAACCCACGTGGGCAAAAAGCCATCTCGTCTGGGAGCATCAGGTGCTGCCGAAATCATCCGAGCTACTGTGCCTTTATTTCAGCAAGTGCCCTTGGGTTGCAGAGTGGTGGGACAGATGGCCATCTAGAGATCTGAGCCCAGCGAAAGACTTGGGTCCAGCCCCAGCACTGTCTCCTAACACTGACTCTTCCTGTACATCCTCCCGGTCTCCTTCAGAGGGCTCCACAAACTCCTGAAGCAGATTTGAGGGACAACCAGGGGAGCTGCAGTGGGCGAGGAAATCCATGCTGCTTTGGTGTCCATACTTCTGATATAAGCCCCTGTGGGCATGAGTTCCACCTAGATTTAGCCCTCAGATGGAGGACTTCTAGTGCTGGCAAGCAGAAAGCATTGCGCAACTTTTCTTTCTTAATTTTTTTTTTTCATTTAAGGGAAAAAATACAGAAGCAGAAGTGGAAAAATGGCAATGGTTAGAAATGGGAGACAGTAGGATCAGGACCCCCTTAAAAATTATTTGAATGTTGTTGTAGAATTGCACAGTAAAAGTGGAAGCATCCTTAAAGAAGAACAACCAATAAAAAGGGGAAATTTTAGGAGACGAGGGAATGGCAATTAGCGTTTGTTAGCTTTTCGTTTATTTAAAGGGAACTTTATATTAGATTAAACATTTCTTCAATATGCTATGCTACACTGAAGGAAAAGCAAATATGTTTGCATAAAACCAAGACTCATAACAGCAATGAAAGTCTTCTCTTAGTTCCTGTATAAATTTGGAGTCATTTAAATTGTGCAGTCCCTGTGTGTGTGTGTGTCAAATGTAATTAAAATATAGTAAAGAACAACAACAAGAAGTAACAATTACAGCGTTCAGTTGTATCAGGGCTAAGCAGTAACCATATTATTTCTGCAAACTATTTTCACTTAGCACAGTTCGGATGGAATTATTGCTATGACCTTTTAAAAATGTGAAAGAGTGAATCAATACCCTTTCAGAGGCAAGATTGCAGGAGCAAAAACCAGCCCAGCTGTAATGGTGTATATTTCTGCATCAGGAGGCAGTTGAAACCTAATTATCGTCAATCACATACAAGGGAGCCTGGATGAGCACAGAGCACTGTGTGTTTGTGAGACAGAGCAGGAAGAAGAGAGACACAGAGACTCTGTGTGTGAGTGTTGCTTGTACACACACATGTGCACACAAGGATATTCTGGTCCCTGTAAGCAAGGGTGAATTATTGTGGTTCGCTCTCATTTCCAATAGCTAACACTTGTGTCTCAGAAATATCACATCACCCTGATTGGCAACCAGCCATTCTTCAACAAAGGTTGCAGCCAAGAATCATGTTTTATTGTTGAGGTTGCCCAAATGCTTACTTGGATATGTGCCATATATTATTAAGTAATAATAGCAATCACCCAATCAGTAAGATCTGGTAGGGTCCGAAGAAAACATTTTAGGAAGAGAAAATTCAAGCCCATTCAGATGAGTGGGAAAGCAAATGGCAAATATTTGGTCCAAGCAAGCTTTTTTAATGCTTCATGGCACAGGGAAAGCAGTGGTGGGAATGGCAGGTGTCTCTCAGCATTTCACTGGGATAAAGGGTTGCTTGTTAGCCTAGTACATCTTTTTATACTCAGCTGTGCCTGTAACAAAGAGAGGTACAAAAAACAAACGAAAAAAGCATATGAAAGTTAACCAATAGGAAACCATGTTATGAAGAAGAAACAAAGCTCCATTGGAGTTCTGAAACAGTGAGGATGTGGAATATACATCACAAGTATACATTGGATAAAGAACCCACCCCAAAGTAAGTCTGATGGAGTTCTTCTGGAAACTACTCCCAGGTGAAGGAGGAGGAGGAAGCAACATTCTCTCCTGCAACATTTCTGTATTGCCTACTAGTCAAATACAACTTGAGAAAAACAATATAAATTCTTAATTAATACAAATTTTAACAAACAGCTGAAAAGCATAATTGGCAATACAATGCTCCTGTTTAAGTGGTTGCCTCAGGCCTTCCAATAAGGTTACCCCCAGGAACCTTTGGCATTAGTTTGGAAATTACATCTGCTTAGATGGCCTTGAAAGTCCTGATGTCTGTGTTGTTTGCTTGGATGTTGAAATAAATATGACAAATGTCCGCAGTAACGAAAGCATATGGCCAGGCTCCATCCCAGTAATGTAAGGCTATGGGCACCACAGATCCATAATGAGCAATAAAGTCAGCTTCCTGATCATCCTAGCTTTTAATGGAGCTCTTGTGGCAGCAAAGATACTCTGTAAAGCATATGGGGTAACTTGGAGGACTCTTAGAAGTTGGAGGAAGTAGAACTCCAGCAAATCTGCAGAACCTAAGACTCCTGTGCTCTCCATTGCATTCACTGGAATTAATTATGTGAGAACAAGATCATATTTTCTGAAAGTACAGTATATAGAATGCTGAATCCAGCTTTTCATGCTGCTGAGATCCAGCTTTTAGCCACACAACTGGCTAAGGGAACAAGGTATCTTTAGTGTGCCCCTCCCTCCTAATACTGTCACAAGGACAAGTAGCTGTTGGTAGCTTTTTCCTACATGAATCTGGCCAGTTCCTTCTTGAAGCCATCCAAATCGGTGGCCATCACCTCATCTTGTGGAAATGGATCTCATAGTTTAACTATGCAGAGTGTGAAGAAGTGCTTCCTTTTCTCTGTCCTGAATCTCACACTTTCATGGGATGACCCTGAGGTCTAATATTATGAGAGGGTGAGAAAAATGTTTCACTATCCATTTTCTCCACATTATGAATAATTTTGTATACTTCCATCATGTCTTCCATGACTCATCTTTTTTTCCCCTAATCTAAATCATCCCAGATGTAACTTTTCATCATGGGCGAATTGTGGCAGCTTCTTGATAATTCTTGCTGCAGTTTTCCCAACTCTGATATTTTTTTTAGGTGCAGTGTCCACAATTATACACAGTTTTCCAAGTGTGGTTTCATCATTGATTGTATAAGGTCATATGATAGCGATCATTTTATTTTCAATTCCTTTCCTAATTATGCCTAAATTCTAATCATCTTAATTACACTGAATAACTTGGTGTTGTCAGCAAACCTGTCCACTTCAGTGCTCACTTCTAATTCCAGATCATTTATGAATATGTTGAAGAGGACTTGTTCCAATATAGATCCTTTGGGACCTAACTGTTTACATCCCTCCATTGGGAGAATTTGCCATTTATTCCTATTCTTTGCTTTCTATTCATTAACCAGTTATTCATCTCTTATTCCATGACTGCTAAGTTTGCTTTGGAGTCTTTCCTGAGGGAATTTGTCAAAAGCCTTTTGGAAGTCCAAGGAAACAATGTCTACTAATCCACCTTGTCCACATGATTTATTGACACTCTCAGAGAACTGTAATAGGCCAATGAGGTAGAAATTACTTTTCCAAAAGCAATGTTTATTCTTTTTTTTTGGCATGACTTGTCCTTCTACTTGTTTACTAATTTGATCTTTAATAATACAACCAATTTACATGAAACAGATGTTAAGACAGCCAGTCTTTAATTTCCTAGATCCTTAAAAAAGTGTTACACTAGCCATTCTCTGGTCCTCTGGAACAGATGCTGGTCTTAGGGACATGTTATTTTTGTTAGAAAATCAGCAATTTCATATGAGTTCTTAAGAACTCTAGGGTGGATACCACTGGGCCTGCTGACTTTCAGTTGGTCAGCAAGGTTAAGAGCTTTAACTTTCATCACCACTATTTGCCTCAGTTCTTCAGACTGTCTTCCTGAAAATATCAATTCAGGCACAGGTATCTGTTTAGATAAAAAGAATTCATTCAGCTTTTCTGCAATTTCTTTATTCAGTTTTACGTCTCCTTTAAGTCCATTATCATCCAATGGATGATGTATTGGATCCAATTGCCCAACTACCTTCCCAGCTAGTTTCCTGCTTCCAATAGATTTAAATACTTACTGTTGGTCTTGACATTGCATTATTGCCTACTTCCTTTTTGCAGCTTATGCTTCTTTGTCTTCATTTGGGCAAGACTTCCATTTTCTAAGCTAACCAGCCTTCTTTTTTCTAAAACCTTCCTTGACACTGCTTGTTAATCATGCTGGTGAACTGAGCATCGGATACTCTGGTTTTGAATAGCCTCCAAGCATTTTGAAGGGACTTAAGCCTCTTAACGTCTCCCTTTCAGCTTCCATTTCACCAGTTCTGTCATGTTACAGAAATGTCCCCTTTTAAGATCAAATGTAACGGGGTCAACTTCCCTGGTTTATATGAAAACCTGTGAGATGTATAGGGCCAGTCTGCATGATATACCAGCCCTTTGAGAGCTAATGTACCCTTAAGAGTGAAGACTATTCCCTTTTCTACCCTTATGAATATGCTATCTCTGAGGTGGGGTGTCATGTCATAAGAACTCAGCCAGGGTAGGTTATTTGACGATTAAACAGTATTATATAACCCATAATCAGTTATAGGGTTATGTGTTGTTAACCCTCAAATAACTCCCAGTTAGAGGTGTTAAAGATGGTATGTTCATAATGGTGGCCAGCATGCTCCGCAGTTCCACACAAACTGGCTCAGTATCTTGAGAGCAATTCTGGCTTCCCCCTGACCTAGCTGCACTTCAGCACCAAAGTCTGCTTTTTGGCTCAGAAATTTAGTTTTACAAACTGATGAAGCTCTTTTTAATGTTTCAGGTGTGATTATTTTAAACTGAGGAATCTGCCAGTCTTCTAATATAGGCTTCTTTGTTTGTATAATACTGAATTTACTGGGTAGCTTTTTTCTGATGCAATTTTTACCAGAAAAAAAATCTCCTTGTTTGTTGATTTTGATTACTACAACTACAATATTTGATATTTTGTTTCAAAAGAAAGAAAGAAAGCAAGTGTGTGTGTGTGTGTGTGTGTGTGTGAGAGAGAGAGAGAGAGAGAGAGAGAGAGAGAGAGAGAGAGAGAGAGAACAGTTGTAATGTGTTGCCAGACACTTTCTCTTATCAACACAGTTGGAGAACCTTCTGTTTCTTGTGCTTAAGAATATTAGCATAATGTCAAGTTCTCACCTTTAGGCTATTGTATAAAATTAAGCACTTGGTTTAGTATCTTGTTGATAAATGGAAAGACTGAACGTACACAAACATTTATTACACTACAGGTAATTATTTCAAAGTTCTCTTAATGGCTCCAATGATGAGGCTGGCTTGAAAACCCAAATAAAGAAGATTGATTTATCTGCTGTTCTATTTGGTTGATGAGACCTTGATATTATGAGGACGCTTACAGTTTGCAGCTCTAGTGAGTGGGGTGTCAGCAGGAAGTGCAACAGGCAGAGTTCTCCTAGCACATTGAGTACAGTGATGATTGGCTACATGTTACTCTCCTCGTGCTGTCTGGACCACTCCCACTATTGCATCTGGACTAGAATAAGGACAGTCACTTCAGATTTGAGGCTACTTAGGGAAAAAAAAACCTGTGTCAAAGATAATATCAGTTTATTGAGTACAATTATTAAATATGGATGCAAAATGTAAATTGGCAAAAAAAAAAAAAGTTTACACTTCCCCTTTCTGTAGTTGTGTTTGTCCCCTCAATTGGCCAAGGGATGCTCTGTGGACCTCCAAAGTCACCTGGGCAATCAGCATGTCAGTTCCTCTTACCAGTCTGGGAAGAAAAGGCAGTCTCTTGCCAAGGATTTTATAAAGGTCTTTTTTCCCACTGTCGCAGATCCTGTCAATATGCACGCAGGCTCCATCCATCCACTCTTCCTGGGAAATGTGGGGAGGCAAAGTTGCTTCAGTATGGCACACTGTTTCATTCTCACAGTAAACGAAGCCCAGATCCACAGAATGATTGGGGAAGGCAGCTTCAAGGCAAATATTTCAGGTGCTCTTCTTCACAAGCTGAAGGCCAAAGTCCTCAAGAAACTGCCAAGGCTTTTGGACACTGGTAAAGTCCAGAACACGCTCCACTGAACCTTAATAACCACTTTTTCATTCTTCTGGTAGATCCTGTACAATACAACATGATGCAGTCATCTAGAACTATATGTTGTAGGACTTTTCAGGGACTCAGAATAATGCAGAAAAGTGGTATAAGAGGAGTATAGTCTTGTTACAATAACTTTCATATCAAAAGTTTTATTATAACAGCTTTAATATCAAGGAAATACTTAGGTTGGGAGCTTTCAGAATCTTCCATGGCCTAGGCCTAGCTGGTACTGTATACCAGCTAGGAGAGAGAGAATTTGAGTTAGTCCTAAAGTAGAACCTGAACAGGCATTGCTCCATATTCTGATATGCCAGACTGTGAGGAAAACATGGTTGACTTTCACCTAAGATGAAAACCTTTGGCTCATAAGTCATCGGTATATCATACAAGAAACTCCTGCATGGAATTGTTTTTATTATTTTCATTGTTCAGTATAGCATAGAGTAAACCTCAGCCAGCTGCACAAGTGGCAAGGCTGGGCTTTTGATAGGATCCCAAAACTAGCAGAGAAGTAACTGCACAATATATATCTAATCTAATCTAATCTAATCTAATCTAATGTAGAGCAAGGTGGTTGTTTCAGGTGGCAACACTGGGAATTGATGGTGACTTCAGAAAGTGAGTGGAAGTACTTTCGGATGCTTCATTTCCTGCAGAAGGCTAACTGGAGAACATGAACTGTCCCCATACATCTCAGAGGTTTTAATATGAGGTACTAATAGTACACTAAGGATTCACTTTCATACTTTGACATTTCTTCCAGTTTTGTTATAAAGATCATATCTTTTTATGTTAATAGTCAAGAATACTGATTCTATGTTCTGAGTTTACTCTGAGGGTGAGAAGGTAATAGCTTTAAATAACCAGGTATGAATTACAGAGGAGGGAGCTGTTCTACTGATTTCATGATAGAAGTTGGGTTTTAATTGCTCTATAATTTTGCCATTATTTGAGAGATCACAAAACAATGCTGAACAATTGGGAAGTTGAATACTGATGTGTTTTTCCATAAAGCTGGGTTAGCCAATAAGATCTTAGCACAAGTCTCCTCTGGTTGCCCCAGCTAGACAAGGTTAGAGGGTTGGCAATGAAAACGAGCAGAACTTTTTAAACAGTTCTCTCCAACCTGTGGAATGCCCTCTGATGACAGGTAAAGAAAGCACCATTTATTATTTAGAAGGCTAGTTCAAGCCTGAAAGTTCACTGAGAGATTTTATGATGTGTGTAGCTTTTATTAGAACTATAGAGACTAAATGCTTGTTCTTCTGATTTTGAAAGAGAACATCTTTGTTTCTTAAAAAAAGTTTCCCAAGTTTAAAATAACTTACTTATCCATTATCTTTGATGTTGTTTCCTAGTGGTTGCAATGATGATTAATGTTTTAAACATAAAACAGGCCTACAGATTCTTCCAGCTGCAATCCTACTCACACTTTCCTGAGAGTAAGTCCCTTTAACACAAGGACTTTTCTTTCCAAGTCAACACACATAGGATTGATTGCACAATAAGAAACCTTCAGAACATTTACAGAGAATGCACCATAAATATTCAAAACAACTTTGTCAGATCTTAATTTGTGTTCAAAGGAGCCATCACCTTTGTATACTGAAGAGTGCATACATCAGGCAGATGCACACAACCATGGTCTGAGTTCAGGTTTAAGAATGAAGGAGATGTTATCAGACAATCATGCAGGCACATGTCTTCCTTCCCACCCCCAGTAACCTGTCAGTCCATGATTTCCCTGCCTTGACCAATATAGCATGTCACTTATCTTCTTGATTGCACAAGTTGCTCATTGCTCTGAATTAATCCAATAAACAGGCAATGAACAACCGTTTGTAATGCATTCCTGTATTAATGGGCAGTTAACAGCAAAATACGAGGGTAGTATGAAGTGTCTTTATTGCCTCTTGGGTTGCCCTTTGACAAGCATACCGGGCTACCTTCCGCAGTCGGAGCAGGAGGTCTGTGTCACTCCATGGAGGTTCGAATGAAAGGAGTGCAACAAGGACTCAAGACAGAAATATTGCGCTCCTGCATAATTCACTTACGGGGTCAAGCTGAAAGAATTATTGCTTTCAGTAAGTCTTGCCCTGGGACACCTTTAAATATATCTTCATTATAACAGATGTATTTGCAGTGTAAACATTCACAGAATTTGTTTAACAGTTTCTGCTGTGAAGCAAGCTATCTGAACTTCCCGCTCTGACCATGCTTCACAGCATATCACTCTCCCATAAAGGCAATGAAATTCTTGGAGCTGACCAGTTTCTTTTGTTAAATTCCCCTAAATAATAAACTACCAGTGTGTGTGTGTGTTTAAAACATCCTTTTACTTTGCTTCAAGAAATATACCTCTTGCAGACTAACAGATGATTATGTATCTCCATCTATGTCTATATTTCCCCTTTGGCAACTTAATTTGCAGATAACTGTGGTTTGTTTCTCTGATAGGATTTTTACATTAAATGGGGAATCTATGTGCCTGTTTAACATCATTAAGGGAATATTATATCGACTACAAAGGCTTAGTGAAGTAACCGGCTTCCATGTGGTTATATCAATCTATTTTCTGTAGCCCTGTACCTAGTTTTTCCCCTAGAGTACTCCATGTAATGCTGAGAAAGTGTCAGAAATAATGACTGTCTACCTATATCTGCAATAAAATGTAGAGCATGGATATTATAGTTGTAAGTATCAAAGATTTATTTCATGACTGCAGGTAATGATGAATCTTTTAGCACAACTAA